>NC_067436.1:5941590-6094090 GCF_009764475.1 Pristis pectinata
TGCAGTACAGTGCAAGACATAAAAATTACTATAAGTTACAAAAATAAATAGTGTAAAAGAGAAATAGAGGTAGTGTTCATGGGTTCATGGACCGTTCAGAATTCTGATGGCGTAGGGGAAGAAGCTGTTACTAAAACGTTGAGTGTTGATTTCAGGCTCCTGTATCTCCCCAATGGTAGTAACGTGACGACAGCATGTCCCAGATGGTGAGGGTCCTTAATGACACTGTTCCTCTCTCCACAAATGCAGTCTGACCTACAGTATATTTCCTGCATTTCCTGGCTTTACTGGTTCAACAGAACAAGCAATGTCACATTGCCGTTTGCAGTAACTTGCCATGAACAAATTGGCTGCTGTGGTCCATATATGCCCATCTGTCTCATGAAAGGCACTATAAATAAAGGCAAGTTTTGTTTCCCTTTTAATACAATTTGAAGGTGTGGTGAAATGGTAAATCTTCCAACAGTTTTGTTCCAAATAAATATTAAATTTGAGCTCACATTGCAGCCCATGTCATGATAAGGATCAGGTGGTGTCTGAAGAACCTTTTCCTCACAGCTTATGTGAGCTTCAATGAAAGTGAATGGAAATTCTTATCTTCCTCAGGAGAGCATGGTTTTGTTTATATTCACTCTAATAATGCACTCTTGAGATGATGAGATGAGATATCTTTATTAGTCACACGTACATTGAAACACACAGTGAAATACATCTTTTTGCATAGAGTGTTATGGGGGCAGCCTGCAAATGTCGCCACGCTTCCAGCGCCAACATAGCACGCCCACAACTCCTAACTCGTACGTCTTAGGAATGTGGGAGGAAACCGGAGCATCCAGAGGAAACCCACGCAGACACGGGGAGAATGCACACACTCCTTACAGACAGCGGCGGGAATTGAACTCGGGTCGCTGGCACTGTAATAGTGTTGCGCCAACCGCTACACAACCATGATCATATTGAATGGCAGGGCAGGCTTGAGGGACCTGGTGACATTTTCTTGTGATTGCCTAGAGAGCAGTGACACCATCACATGTAAGGTGTGCTTTTTATCAGAGTAACTTTATGTAACATGCAGTTGGACATCAATTCCTCCTGATGCAATTTGTTTGCAAAGATGAGTAACTGTCAAGCAACAGAATTATTTCCACATGATTTCTTGGAACTTGATCCTGATGGGAGGTGCATCCATCTTAGAATGTAGACACCTGACACATCCAAAGGATCCTGAATCGTTTTCCCCGATGAGTTGCAGACAAACGTGTCGTCCGTCGCAGAAAGAAGGTTCTGGGAAGAGATCCTTCTGGGGTCAAGGCTGAGGAGTGGACTCTATGTCTTCGTCCCTGTAACGTTCATCAATGTTATAAAGTTCATCAGGATTAACAAATCGATTTCAGAAAATGACAAATGTAATAGAAAATTTTCATAGAAACATCAGGGTATAGTTACCTCTCCAACAAGAAATCCGATAATAGTGTGGCATCAGTTTTTTGAATATGAATGTTGCTGCCTGCTCTTTGCTTCACTTTTACGGAAACACCATTCCCTTGTGCCTAACTTTGATTTAACAGCAATAAGTAATCAATGTCAAAATGCCTTGCCATATTCTAGAAGTTGGTTTGTGCTTATTTTTGCCCCATTAAATACGCTATAAATACATTGGTGCAGACAAATATGCATCTGTTTTAACATCAGCCTCGTTTGTATTTTATAACAGAATGGCATCAATAGATTTTAAAAGCAGCCTCTGACAGAACCCGAGTTTCATAGTATCTCATCCCTGGATCAATGAGGCAGGGTTCTCCATTTGATTCTTTCAATTAAAAAAAACAGGTTCCTGATACCTTATACCCTTTTCTTCCTTTTCATCTTTCATGTGAGATGTTAAGCGAAGGAGGAGAGAGATCTTTCTGTTGTATTTTAAAGCAGGTAAATATCATTGAAGGAAGGATCTTAATTCAATTTTAAATGGAATTGTTCCCATGATAATGGGAAATGCCTGTTAATATAATGATCTTTTATGGTGACTGCAGCTTGTGTTATTAGGCCAGGCATGGCTCAGTGAATAGACCTCACCTATGAACTAGGAGTGGCTTTGAATCTCAATCCAGTGATTTTAGCTCAAGGTCCAGGGCGATGCTCCAGTGCAATGCCAGGGGAGTCCTACACCACTTGAGATGTTCATTAATTTAAACGGAGGCCCTACTGTCTACTGCAGTGAACACAAAAGATCTTGGTGGGCTATTTTGAAGAAGATTAGAGAAGTTCTTGCACTGCTCTTGGCCAGTATTTATCACTTGGTCAATGCAACTAAACCATTATCATATTGGTGTCTGAGGAAGCTTGCTGCCCATAACTTGGCTGATGTGTTTCCTGCATTACACCACATCCATAGAACCATACAGCACAAAACAGGCCCTTCGGCCCACCATGTTGTGCCGTCCATCAAACCACCCTCACACTATCTAACCCTTTCCTCCCGCATACCCCTCTATCTCACATTCCTCCATATGCCTATCCAACAAAGTCTTGAACCTGTCCAATGTATCTGCCTCCACCACCACCCCAGGCAGTGCATTCCATGCACCAACCACTCTCTGGGTGAAAAACCTCTCCCTGACATCTCCCCTGAACCTCCCACCCATAACCTTAAAGCCATGCCCTCTCGTCTTGAGCATTGGTGCCCTGGGAAGGAGGTGCTGGCTGTCTACTCTATCTATTCCTCTCAATATTTTATATACCTCTATCATGTCTCCTCTCATCCTCCTCCTTTCCAGTGAATAAAGCCCTAGCACCTTAAGCTTTTCCTCATATTCCATACGCTCTAATCCAGGCAGCATCTTGGTAAATCTCCTCTGCACCCTCTCCAACGCCTCCACATCCTTCCTATAATGCGGCGACCAGAACTGAACACAGTACTCTAAGTGTGGTCTAACTAGAGATTTGTAAAGCTGCATCATCACTTCGCGGCTCTTAAACTCAATCCCACGATTTATGAAAGCTAACATCCCGTAGGCCTTCTTAACTGCTCTATCCACCTGTGAGGCAATTTTCAGTGAACTGTGAATATGAACCCCTAGATCCCTCTGCTCCTCTACACTGTACCTTGCCATTTACCCTGTACTCTGCCCTGTCCTTCCAAAGTGTACCACCTCACACTTCTCTGGATTGAACTCCATCTGCCACTTGTCAGCCCAGCTCTGCATCCTATCAATATCCCTCTGTAAGCTCTGACAGCCCTCCACACTATCCACAACACCGCCGATCTTAGTGTCGTCCGCAAACTTACTAACCCAGCCTTCCACCCCCTCATCTAAGTCATCTATAAATATCACAAAAAGTAGAGGTCCCAGAACTGATCCCTGCAGGACACCACTAGTCACTGCCCTCCAATCTGAGGGCACTCCCTCCACCACAACCCTCTGCTTTCTACAGGCAAGCCAATTCCTAATCCACACAGCCAAGCTTCCCTGGATCCCTTGGCCTCTGACCTTCTGAAGAAGCCCACCATGAGGAACCTTATCAAACGCCTTACTAAAATCCATATAGACCACATCCACTGCACTACCCTCATCAATCTTCCTCGTCACCTCCTCAAAGAACTCTATCAGGCTTGTGAGACAAGATCTTCCCTTCACAAAGCCATGCTGGCTGTCCCTAATCAGCCCATGATTCTCTAGGTGTTCATAGATCCTATCCCGTAGAATCCTTTCTAACAGCTTACCCACCACAGACGTGAGACTCACCGGTCTGTAATTTCCTGGACTATCCCTACTACCTTTTTTGAATAAGGGGACAACATTCGCAACCCTTCAATCCTCTGGCACCATCCCTGTGGACAACGAGGACTCAAAGATCTTTACCAGCGGTTCAACAATGTCCTCCCTCGCCTCTCGAAGCAGCCCAGGGAAAATCCTGTCAGGCCCCGGAGATTTATCTGTCTTGATATCATTTAACAACTTCAACACATCCTCTCTCTTGATATCTACAACCTCGAGAACATTACCCTTACCAGCACTCCCTTTCGCGTCATCAAGCTCTCCTTCCGAAGAGAAGTATTCATTGAGAACTTCTCCCACTTCCGCCGCCTCCAGGCACATTCTCCCACCTTTGTCTTTAATCGGACCTACCTTTACCCTAGCCATCCTCCTACCCTTCACGTACGTGAAAAAGGCCTTGGGATTTTCCTTAACCCTACTAGCCAACGCTTCTTCATGCCCCCTTCTAGCTCTCCTCAGCCCTTTCTAAGTTCCTTCCTCGCTACTCTATATTCCTCACGGGCCCTGTCTGAACCTTGCTGCTTATACCTTATGTATGCTACCTTCTTCTCCCTATCTAGTCGTTCCACCTCTCTCGTCACCCACGGTTCCTTCACTCTGCCATTCCTTTTCTGCCTCACCAGGACATATTTATCCCTAACATCCTGCATAAGATCCCTGAACATCGACCACATCTCCATGGTACATTTCCCTTCAAAAAGGACATCCCAATTTACACTCCCAAGTTCTCTCCTTATAGCCTCATAGTTCACCCTTCCCCAATTCTTGTCCTCTCTGCACCTGTCCCTGTCCATGACAATTTTAAAGGTTATGGAGCAATGGTCACTGTCCCCCAAATGTTCACCCACCAATAGATCCTTCACCTGTCCTGGTTCATTTCCTAAAACTAGATCTAGCATGGCATTCCCTCTAGTCAGCCTGTCGACATACTGTGTCAGGAATCCCTCCTGGACACATTTAATAAATTCCGTCCCATCTAAACCTTTGGCACTAAGCAGGTTCCAGTCTATATTTGGGAAGTCTCCCATTATAACAACCCTGTTATTTTTGCTTCTCTCCAAACACTGCCTGCCAATCTGCTCCTCTATATCTCTACTGCTAGCAGGGGGCCTATAGAATACCCCTAGTAGAGTAACTGCTCCTTCCTTGTTCCTTACTTCCACCCATACGGACTCTAGAGATGATCCTCCTACAACATCCATCCTTTCCGCAACCATAACAGTGTCCCTGACCAGTATCTCCACCCTCCTCCTCTTCTCCCCCCTTCCCTATCCCTCTTAAAACACCGAAAACCAGGAATATTCAATATGCACTCCTGCCCTGACGTCAGCCACGTCTCAGTAATAGCCACAATATCATAGTCCCCCATACTTATCCAAGCCCTCAGTTCATCTTCCTTATTCCTGATGCTTCTTGCATTTAAGTAAACTCACTTCAGTCCATCTACCTTACTACTTTTATAGCCTGTATTCTGCTTCTCCTTCCCCAAAGCCTCTTTACCTGTTTGATCTAACTTTTCCCCATCCCCTTCTTCTTCTGACCTACTCCTCCGGTTCCCTTCCCCCTCACAAACTAGTTTAAACCCTCCCGAACCACCCTAGCAAACCTAGCTGCAAGGATATTGGCCCCCTTCTGGTTTGGGTGTAACCCGTCCTCTCTGTACAGGTCCCACCTTCCCGAGAAGAGATCCCAATGACCCAGAAATCTAAAACCCTCACTCCTGCACCAACTTCTCAGCCACACATTTATCTGCCACCTCCTCCTGTTCCTGCCTTCACTATTGCGTGGCACAATAATTCAATGCCATAAAAGATTTTGGGATATCTGACTTTCTGAAAGGTGGCATAAAAATGCAAATTTATCTTTGTTCATGACTTTGTGAAGTTGGTGGGGAATTGTCACCCTCTCCATCACCTTGTCAACCACTGTGGAAAGTCATGGTGTATGAAATTGAGTTTTGATTTGTTATTTCAAAAGTCCCTGTTGTATTTGATGTTCACGTGCACCATTATGTCTTGCCACCAATCTTGACCAACAAGGGGTCTAATTCCAACTGATAAATAACAAGCGTTAGGGGCAGGTGTGTCCTCACTCAGATTCTAAAATTCAGGGATGTCACAAATCCACAGTTTCAATGTCCACATCGGAAGGATGTACTGGGGATCTCTGAGATGCTGTAATCATGCCCTCCAGGAAGGGAAACAACCCTGATCACTACCTCAGTACAGCAACACCATGACCACTTTGCACTACAATAGACTTTTTTTGTTCTAATTGTGTTCTTTCTTGTATAATTTTGTATAATTTATGTTTAATTCATGTTTTTCTTGTGAATGTTGTTGCTGTGATGCTATGTGCCTGTGATGCTGCTGCAAATAAGTTTTTCATTGCACCTGTGCATACCTGTACTTGTGCATATGACAAGAAACTCGACTTTGACTTTAACATGATGGATGCCAGATTCCCAAAAAACAGTTACGCTTTTCAGAGCTCTCTCAGAGGATGAGATGGAGGAACAGATTCAAGGAAGCCTCCTTGAAGAGTGCATTGTCCTCACTATCTCCTGGAAACCTCTGGACCATGACTGCTCAAAGTAGAGAAAGAGCATTTGGGGAGGTATTGAGAGCCTTGGTGCCATGCATCACGGGGCACACAGAAACCCTTTTTAAACAGCAGAAGGAGTGTATGTCCTTGCAAACTCTCCACCTGCCTCTCCTGCCCCATCTGTGGAAAAGTTAATAGCGCACACGTTGGCCTCATCAGACACCTCGGAACCCACAAAACAGAGTGGAAGCAAGTCATCCTCGATCTCAAGATACTGGCGAAGAACAAGAAATTCCCCAAGCAGAAAGTTAATTCTGAAATTACTTTATCTTTTCCACTTTTGATGTACAGTTGACTGTGGAATTTCCTTGTATAGATTGAAGCAGTGACTAACTCATTGGCATAAGTAGAAATTGAGAGCTGAAGAAACCTTAACAATAAATGCTGTTTTTGGTGTTAAGTTCTTTTCTGGTTCAAATATTTTAGATTACACGGTTTCTGTCTCGCTGAGGGAGAAAAAAACTAGCCAGCTCCTGCGTTGTGATTGTCCTCTAGTTCTGATGGAGCAGTTTAATCGAACCTAAGTCGCAGTGCCTTTGTACACTGTTCTCGATGGAAAGTAGATGGAGTCAACTTATTGGGTACTACAGAAAGATGTCACATATCTGGAATGGAAGTGCCTTAGAGTTCAGATTGACTGGACTGATCTTGCTTAAAATGTTCCACAAACCACGGTCTGTGGGTCAGATTTGACCTGCAGCAAAACTTGGCTTTGCTAGGAGAGGGGATCTCTCTTGAAGAAGAGCTTGCATGTTCTACTGTACCTGCTCAAGGCATTCTGCAGAGGAGAAACAACCTGTCCTTCACAGTGTCCTTCCATTGTACAGTCCAGAGGGTGGTGGGAGAACGAATTTGGGCAAATTGTTGGGAAGGGGCTGATTTTGGAGCGGGGGGGCGGGTGGCAGGGGGCAGGTATCTAGGAGGTGGGATCAGGCAGATGTTTGCGATGGGGCTGATCAGTCACATGATGGGGCTATGGTGTTGGACTGGTGCTTGTGGAGGCTGAAGACAACAGAAGCAAAGAGAGGTGGTAGCAATCAATAATGATGCCATCTCCTGGAAGAAAATGGATGCTTTGGCCTATCTAGCAGCTACCTAGGTGGGGGTAAATCCTTTGGCATCACAGGGACCCTCATTTCTCCAATCAAAGTCCCCATGGACCTGATACATGTGTTAGTATTTTGCATATGATGTCAAATGAGCATTGAATGCCACAGTATCACTGCACTCCTCTACTGCCACATTGAGGCCAGGCGCAGGTTGGAGGAACAACACCTCATATTCCGCCTTGGGAGCCTCCAACCTGATGGCCTTAACATCAATTCCTCTAACTTTTGGTAACCCTAGCCCTTTTTCTTCACCCTCCCCCCCCCCTCCCCCACACCGCCCCCACCACTCCTTTATATTCCTATGGCTCCCTTCCCCTGCCTTGATGACCTGCCCATCTCCTCTCCTCCCTTCCCCCGTCCTTTATTCCATGGTTCACTGCCCTCTCCTACTGGATTTTTTCTTCTTCAGCCCTTCTACCTATCACCTCAGCTTATTACATTTTCTCTCCCTCCGCCACCCACTACCTTCCCCCTCTCACCTGGACGCCTAGCACCAGATCTCATTTATCCCCTGCCTGTGTGTACTCCTCCCCCTCCCCCCACCTTTTTATTCTGGCTTCTGCCCCCTTCCTTTCCATTCCTGATGAAGGGTCTCATCCCGAAACGTCAACTGTTTATTTCCCTCCATGGATACTGCCTGACCTGCTGAGTTCCTCCAGCACTTTCTGTGTATTGCTCCAGATTCCAGCATCTGCAGAATTTCTTGAGTCCATCACTGCACTTGGCCTGATTTCTTTGTATGCTAGTGCATCACATCCATAGAATTCTAACAAATCCCATCCCCAGTCATTTACACTGATCTGAATGAAAATGGCATTCTGAGCATACACGGTTTGACACCCAGTTTTAAAGATAGTAATGCCTGTAGAGTGGAAAGTTTACAAATGTCATTTTATATGACATATTCCTCAAGCAGTTTTTCTTCTACCTTTGCCTTACTGCTTATATTTCACTGAAACGTTTTGAGGTTTCTTTATATGGAAATAACTTTAAATTGTCCCTCGTGTGAAAGTGTGTGGTAGAATCTGAGAAGAGTTAATGAGAATGTGGGGAGAATAGAAAAATGGGATAAATGTAAATTGGTATAAGTGGATGGTGGATGGTCGGTATGGATTCGGTAGGCTGAAGGGCCTATTTCTCTGCTGTATCTCTCTATGACTCTAAGTCAATTCTTCAGGGATGGACAGAAATTTCCTTTGCTACACTTTCCTCTTAAAGTTCTTTCGAGAAACATAATTAAATTTAATTTCCATCAACATATCTTTAACTGCCATGGTTTCAAAGAACGTTGTGGCTAGTGACCCCTTCGAGTAAATGGAAACAGGTCAGTGAGACTGAGGAGTACGGCAGAAGGGGAGATGGGAGGTACACTGAGCTCCGAAATGGTGCCAGACTTGCATATTAACTACTTGCCCCATTCATTAGAGATACACTGAAATTGAAATTGGAAACAGTGAAGGAAAGCTGATCTTAAAGTAATGATTTAATAAACTGAACCTTAAGCCGTACATCAGGAAAGATGTAACTGCATGGTGGATGCAAATCCAATACAAAGCCTAGTTATAACAAGATTGCAAAGGATACATTTAGGACAGATTCAGGAAGCATTCCTTAATGTTGAGGATAATTAGCAATGGGAATGATTTTAAGGGCTCATTGCTGGCAGACAACCTAGTCGATATTCTGGAAGGTCAAGATCAAGTGGCCTTTTCATTGGTTTTGGAGCAGCCTGAGGTAGAGACACAAGAGACTGCAGATGCTGGAATCTGTAACAACACACAAAAAACTGGAGGAACTTAGAGGATCAGGCAGGATCGACGGAGGGAAATGGACAGTCGATGTTTTGGGTTGAGACCCTTCATCTGGACTGGATTGAGAGTTCAGGTAAACAGTCTCAGTCCAAAATGTCAACTGTCCATTTTCCTCCATAGGTGCTGCCTGACCCACTGAGTTCCTCCACCTTTTTATGTGTTGCTCCAGTCTGAGGTGGAGGTGGTAGGTGCTGCAGTGATGGGGTACTTATTTGTTCCTATGGTGCATTCTTTGATTTTTGCTCTGCCTAGAGTTATGGGTGCTTGTGGGCAAGGATCAGTGGTACATGTTGAGTGGAGGTCAAGCACATTGCAGAAAGAATGAACCTAACCTGCCCACATCAGTGCATCACTCAGATGTGTGATGCTGACTAGGTTTGCACAGAAGCTGGGTTTCCAGGTATCAGCTTAAAATAGATGTGCCTTGCTTGTGACAGAATGGTTGAAGCACTCACTGGAATAGCACTGGTCACAGACATGAGGAGGTGTTTTGATGCTTTTCTTTATCTAGTGAGGTGATTTCAGTGGTGGCACCACAGTAGACTTCAGCAGAAATGGGAGAATGGACAAGAAGTGTTATTGATTTGTCCACTGAACCTTTCGGAAGGTGACCGTGCAAATAGAATTGAGTTCAATGGTGGTTCCTTTTGTAGTAGAAAGTGCTCGATGCCAGGGCTTAAGTTTTGCAAGGCTGGCTGTTACCCATTGGAGCTGTGGCTTAGCAGGAGTGAGGACCCACAGGACAAGGGAGGAGGAAGGAGGGTGATTAGTTTTACAACTGAGCAAAACTCTCTTTGTCAAGGAAACAATTACCTGCCTATTCTCTGCAGGTAATGATGCCTGTTGCTCAATACACTGTAATTAAACAAAAGGAAACCTAAATCTGTCACAATCAAGAAAATATTTAACAGTAAGTACGTTTAAAACACAGGCACTGGTTTCATTGATGCACCTGATGATATGCTACCAGTATGTTAGAATTAATTGATGGATACAATCTGTTCGTTCCAGCAAGCCTTTCTGCTTTCTTTCTCAGCACTATCTTATCAGTCTTGATTGCTTCCTGTAATCAGCTCGCTCTGTTTCTCTAGCTTCCTCGGCAGACGTTAAAACTTTCACTTGTATTTATTTTTCCCTCTCTGTAGCTGGTGCCTTTGTGCTTTTCCCAACCTTCGTCATGTTTCCCCAAGATAGGATTTTACAGCTCAACAAAAAGAAATTCAGAACCATTTTCTATCAAAGCCTTTTTTTCAGTGTAATTGAACAACATTGATGTCAAATTATCTTTCCTGGTTTGCCTCTGAGGCAACCCCTACTTCCTGTTTCTTACCATCATTTGGAACTTATTCTGTCTTTTCGCAGAGCTGCTGTGAAGCAGATACTAATTAATTCACACAAGGGTATAATAGGACGTGGAGGGTTTCTGCACCTAGGTTAATGATGAGGTTAGTATGTGGAGATTGTCAGAGTGAGCTCAATGGGCTGCTTTGTGCTCTGTAGCTTCACACGAATTTTGAACGTTCTTAATACAGCTCCACACAACTCATCTTGACAAAGCTCAGCCTCACAGTGGCAGTTGGCCACAGTGCCCTTGTTTGTCACTTCCCAGCGACTGGGAGCTTGAAGCCAATGATGTGAGGCATGACATTAAGCTCTTCCTGGGCATCCTGCCAGGGACAGCTTTGGAGACGTTGACCGTGCTGTGAAAGTAATGAGATCTTAGCTACTTTTCTTGGTACAGTGAGCCACCTCAGAAGATTTGAGAGGCATGAGCATTGATTGTGCCAAAAACAATGTCGCCATCAGTTCCAGATGCCTTTTGTTTCCTGCCCAATGTGATCGACTGAATGAGCAGCCCACAAGTACAAACCAGCAACTTGTTTTCCCTTTAGCTGTCTTGAATGACCCTTCCCCATCTTATCAAAGCTGCAACTTTGACACCTCCGATTGGTTTCTTCAATGCCTACAGCATAAATTGATTCTTACGCCAGGATTTTTACGCTCTTTATATGTTGGTAAATTGGTTTATTATTGTCACATGTACCGAGGTACAGTGAAAGACTTTGTTTTGCATGCCACATACAGATCATTCCATTGCAACAGTGCATTGAGGTAGTACTAGGGAAAGCAATAACAGAATGCAGAATCAAGTGTTACAGCTACAGAGAAAGTGCAGTGCAGGCAGACAATAAGGTGCAAGGCCGCGATGAAGTAGATTGTGAGGTCAAGAGTACATCTTATTGCACAAGGGGATAGTTCAAGAGTCTTATAACAGCGGGATAGAAGCTGTCCTTGAGTCTGGTGGTACGTGCTTTCAGGCTTTTGTATCTTCTGCCCGATGGGAAGGCAGAGAAGAGAGAATGTCTGGGGTGGGTGGGATCTTTGATTATGTTGTCTGGTTTACTGAGGTAGCGAGAAGTATAGACAGAGTCCATGGAGGGGAGTCTGGTTTCTGTGATGTGCTGACCTGTGTCCACAATTCTCTGCAGTTTCTTGTGGTCTCAGGCAGAGCAGTTGCCGTACCAACCCGTGATCCATCCAGATAGGATGCTTTCTATGGTGCATCGATAAAAACTGGTGATGGTTAAAGGGGACATGCCAGATTTCTTTAGCCTCCTGAGGAAGTAGAGGTGCTGGTGAGCTTTCTTGGCCGTGGCATCTATGTGGTTAGACCAGGACAAGCTATTGGTGATGTTTACTCCTAGGAACTTGATGCTCTCAACCCTCTCGAGCTCAGCATTGTTGGAATTGGTTTATTATTGTCATATTGACCGAGGTACAGTGGGAAAAACTTGTCTTGCATACTGTTCATACAGATCAATTCATTACACGGTGCATATTCAGATGTGTGTGGGAGACAAGTACTTGTCATTATTTGTTCCCCTGTTCTCTTGCCTCCATTCTGCTCAAACCCTCCCTAACCAACACAGTAAGGTTACTAATACAGGTCCTCTGCAGGTAACCTGAAAGGTTCACAAGTTGGAAGTGCCTGCAGTGTTGCAACGGCTGTCAAATCCATCCCGCTCACCTCCCAAATACCTGTCCATATGGACAGGCTGCACTTAAGTTGGGTGTTCATAAGCTGGGAAGGACCTAAAGTGTCTAATGATTCTCCCAAAAAATTCTTTCATTCAATCCATTTTTAACAGTGGATCCTACACACGGAACTGTTTGGATTTGGCATCAGCTGACAAATACGTGCCTCGAGGCCACCTTTGGGAAATGGCAAATGGAATGAGTCCGCTTAAGTTTTGTGCATTAAAGATGAATTGCAAATAGTATAATGGCAACTATTGCATCTTTTCAAGGGTGCCCATGTAGAGTAGGTTCCAGTGGGATCCGTCTTTTGGTCTTATTTATTGGGGCTGTGTAAACGAGGTCTTTTTGTTTGAGTACATACCCAAATATTGTGTTGGCTTTCAAGAACTAAAGGCTGACTTAGAATTTATTCTGCATTGAGCATTAAACAGTAAAATTACAGAATAAGATTTACCCTGCAGTAAGTAATAATCACAAGGTCAAAAGTGAAAGTCAACTTGTATTTAAATATTGTAAACTGATCAAAATGTCCCAAGCTTCATTGCTTGAGTGTACTAGGACAAAATTTGACACCAACTCACAAGATATCAGGGCAGTGGCCAGAAGCAAAGTTGAGTGGGTTTTAAGAAAGACCTGAAGGAGGAAAAAAAAACGTGGAATGGGAGAAAGAGAATTCCATCTCTCGGACCTTTCAGAGGTGGATGAAGGCATGGTCTTGATAGAAGCTGATGTTGAACAAATATCTTGGCATGATGTAGGGATGGGGGAGATTAGAGAGATTGGGAGGTGGGATGGAGGTGAAGTGGTCCAACAAGGACAAAGTTTTTAAAATTAATTGCTGTGTAGCAAGGAGACAATGAGAGTCAGTTACGGCAGGAGTGATTGAATGGGAATTAGGACGCAGGTAGTAAGAGTTTGTCTAGGTGTTATGAATGACGAATTGAAAGAGTGGATTTCAAACAAATGAACAAAGAGTTTGCAGAATTGGGTGACATCATTGAGGTGGAATTAGCGTAAAAGATGTACACCTGAAATCTGAAGCACATATCTGTGATTAAAAATTGCACCATGGTTATGAAGATATGGAAGCTGAGGTGTATCTTTTGGCATTCTCTCCAGAGCTTTTCTCTACCTCAATGTTCTTGTGTATGGCATGATCTGCCTGAATGGTTTTTCACTGTATCTCAGTACACGTGACAATAAACCAGAAACCATACTCAATGCGGAGGAATATATTTCCCATCAAGCTTCTAATTCTTAAAGTGATGTCAATTTTATTAATTGTGAGCAGTGCGGTACCAAAGTTAACTTGATTATATGAAGGTCAGGAGTTGATGACTGGAGGAGCATTGTGTAGTTAATCTTGGATCAGTGAAGTATCCAGGAGGAGTGTGTCCATTTGAACTTTTGAGTGTATGCTGTTTGAAGAGAGGAATGGTGATTACATGGGTAATAAAGGTCCCTCAGGAAAGGGAAGAGTAAGCAAGGTTAAGATTGTGAAGTTGTGCTGGTCACGGGGAAATGAGACTGAGAAGTCAGTGGTTTTGTTAAGTTTTGGAATTGGTGATAGGTGGATGGGGATAGTCGTGAAATAGTGCTTGGTTCTTGAATGCCAACACTGCTATTTGGATCAACACACAAAATGAACCTGTTTCTACCTCCTACCAAGATTCACAGACCTAACTGACCCAGTAGGCCCATTGTTTCTGCCTGCTCCTGCCCTACTGAACATTTTTTGTGTTGTTCCAGATTCCAGCATCCACAGTCTCTCCTGTATGACCACTGTTTGGATACATACACAAAAAACTGTGCCGGTAGTTACCAGTCAAGGGATTTTACCAAGTATGTCAGAACAATTCCAAAACTGGAGGGAGTTCTGCCAGAAGTTGTAGTTCAAGCGTAAATCAATAACGTTGGGAAAATAACAGTCTTGCTGAGTTTAAAGTTTAACTCTGGGCTGAAGTGTATGGTTAGTACTTTTCAAGATTACTTCCTGTTTCATGTATCAAATGTTCAGCGGAATGCAGAGTTGGATGAAGAGCTGAATCATTGAGAAACATCAGGGTGGATGAACTGGAAGTTGGCAGCAGGGATATTATACAACAGGAGAGTGCCAGTGAAGATTAATGTCTGTACACTGAAACTAAATATTGAAATAATGAGGGTTTAAACTAATTCTTCGAGTAATTATGAAGAATATAACCTAGTGCTGGAGTGATAGAGTCTAAAGCTGATTGAAATGAGAGAGCAGGTGCTTATAGCTGAGCAATTCAAATGCTGTTACTGAAATGGCAGGGATGTGTGAAGTGTATAAGAACATGATCACATGGAAACTAATTAAACACAGCAATCTCGGAAGTGAATAAAAGTCTCAAAAGTTTAACATTAGGGTGCTGGCAATCTTGAGAATAGTATGGGAGGGATGGAGGTTCCTGTAGGGGACATCAGAATCAGACTTATTATCGCTGATTTATATGATGTGAAATTTGTTTTGCGGTAGAGTGCAAAGACATAAAAATTACTATAACTTACAAAATAAATAGTGCAATAACAAGGAATAATGAGGTTGTGTTCATGGGTTCATGGAGCATTCAGGTATCTGATGGCGGAGGGGAAGAAGCTGTTTCTAAATCATTTAAGTGTGGGTCTTCAGGCTCCTGTACCTCCTCCCCGATAGTAGTAACGATAAGAGGGCATGTCCCGGGTAGTGAGGGTCCATAGTGATGGATGCCGCCTTCTTGAGGCACCACCTCTTGAAATGTCCTCAATGGTGGGGAGGGTTGTGCCCATGATGGAGCTGGCTGAGTCTACAACCCTCTGCAGCCTCTTGTGATCCTGTGCATTGGAGCCTCCATACCAGGCTGTGTTGCAACCAGTGAGAATGCTCTCCACCGTACATCTGTAGAAATTTGCAAGAGTCTTTGGTGACGTACTGAATCTCCTCAAACTCCTAACGAAGCAGAGCCAATGGCATGCCTTCTTTGTGATCAGTCGATGATTGTACAATCCCTAACTATACGTTAATTGCAGAATTAATTGGCTGGACGGTGTGGATTTGTGTAAAATTCAACATGTAGGACTGTGAGTGATGGTGTCCTTCCCTCCTCGCTCAGCCAGTTTGCACTCGAGAAGCATGGAAGTGGAAAGCTGATCTAACAAAGAGAAATTTATTTCACTTTTGAAATACTTTATGGAGAAAAGTAGATTCCTAGGATGTGGTAACAGTCAGGAACATTGGCATATACCTCACCCTTCTGCAGCATTTGTTTATTTTTGTATCCACACTAATATTTTTGGGAGTGGCCCTATTTAGTTGGAAGTTCGAGTTCAACTTAAGGTATTTTTGGCAAATGGATGAATGATGGTGACAGAGCTGGCAAGTTATTGGCAAATAAATCAGTTTGAACTCCTGTAAAGGCGGGGATGCATGTGGGAATTGAATGAAGAGAAATAATGTCAAGGCAAAAGAGCAGTGCAGGGATGGATAAAGATAAGTAGATTAAATGTACAACAAGGGGAAATGAGGGCAAAAGTAATGGTAATTATGTAATTATAAAGCAGTTTTAAGAAAAAAGCTAAATTGGTGGTGCAATTATTTTTTGAATGCGTTATGGAGAAGAATACATTCCTAAGATGCGATAACAGTCAGGATCATTGGCACGTACATCGCCCTTTTGCAGAGCTTGTTTATTTTTGTATCAACACTGTAGCATTCTTGGGAACGGCCCTATTTTGTTGATGGCTCAAGTCCTGGGTTACGTTTGAGTTAATAGCCCGTGCAGAGAAGGAGCTGCAAGGAGATCAAGGCTGGGAACTAAGATTCCAGAGTTCAAGATGTTTTAAAACTACAAGAAGAATGGATAAGGTAACCCTGATAAATAAAGGATGGTAAAAGGGGAGTGGTTGAAATGATCTTGGCTCAGAATTTGTGTGGGTATTCATAAGGATCAGATAACATTAGGAGGGGTAGTTTGCAAGTCTCCTATGGGGTATGGTGATGTAATCCAAAGTAATCATTAAGTAAAAAATAGTTTTTGCAATGTTTAGCTAATGAAATGACCCAGTTATTTTTAAAAATCCTTTCTTCATTACATAAAGCTTTCATTGAAAATAAAACCTATGCTTTAATGGCTATGAATTTTTTGGTTTTTATTTTTGCTTCATTTCAGGGGTGTCTTTTCAGTTTTATTCTTGGCAAAATCTGGTCCTTCCATTTAATTAAAAAAGTCTTTGGACAAATGTATCAACCTTTGGTCTCTATAATAAAAAACAAATAAGTAATGACAATAAACAATGCCCTGTACATTCTAGATCATCCATTTCCACCTATATCTCTACTATATGGGTTTTATTTCATTGAATTACCCAGTCACGTCACTGACTTAACACATTATTTTAGATATCCACCAACATGCAATTAGTTGGTAGTATCTGCACAACATCTGCATGCTCAGAGCAAAATGCCTGATTGGCATTGTAAAATATATCGCTAACAAAGAGTTTTATGGATGTTAGAATATACAATATTGTTTATAGTAGGTATTTGGGGCTGCTTTTAATTACTATTGGTTAAAAAAATGTGAAAATGCAAGTCCCGTGTAATAATTATATACAACAAGGTGTACAAATCTAAAAGGGTCTCCTATGTCCTCAATGGGTCTATTCCTGTGTAGTGAGTTCATGGGGTGGGTACAAGGGATTCCACAGCATCAATCTTGGCTGAACAACCTTTGATCCTTTATGCCAACAGCTCCCAGATTATTTGTTGATTAACAGGTAGTTGATAATCCGCATTTATTGTTTTCTGTTAAAGAGGACAGACTGACCCTCCCAATGAATTGCTGGATGAGTTATTGTGAAAACTATTGAAAGTAAAGGGATTTCTTTACGTCATGTAACATAAAGGACCTTTTCCCAAGATGTTGCTTTAGAACGAATTATTATAAAAAAAATCTACACCCACTACCAAAAATCAGAGCTGTTTGGTAAAAAAAAGACAAGGAAAAACTATGCCAATATCTGTACTTTAATCACCAAGTCAAAGGTTTTGAAAATAATTCAAAAAAAGGTCCCCCCAGAGTTTGAAAGTCTAAGTTAGATTCAAGAATTGAGCAACAGATCTTCTCTAGATTCAGGTATGACATAACATCCCGTAACCATTGAGCATGAGTAGGCGGAATAACTTCCACTTAAGCAACACAGCCCTCCTGGCTATAAGAGAGATAAAAGCCAGAATGTGTAGATCAGAAGCCTCCAAAGTTATATCTTTTTCTCCGACAATCCCAAATAATGCAGTCAAAGGATTAAGTTTAAAATTTGTTTTAAAAAGCACAGAAAAAATTCGAGACACCCCTGTCCAATATTTTTTAAGACTCTGACACGTCCAAAACATGTGAATTAAAGAAGCCTCTCCGTTATTGCATTTATCACAGTAAGGAGATATATCTGAATAAAAACGGGATAGTTTGTCTTTAGGCAAGTGAGCTCTATGGACCACTTTGAATTGAAGGAGAGAATGACGGGCACATAATGACAAAGTATTAACAATAGGTCAGAATAATCGAGCAAATACATAGCATATGCCACGAGTAGAACTTAAACATTTGGTCTACTTATTTCCCAGGACATGTTATGTTCCATGTGCTGGATTTATTTCAAAGATAGCATTTTGTGAAAGGATTGTATCATTATGTAAGTTTGGAGAAATGAAAATTCTCAACTTAATTGCATTAAATTAAACAGGAGCTTTGCATTAGTTAAAGAGACAAAGAAATGCAGTCAGTCTTCAGTTTTATATCTCTTGGTTCTTAGAAAAAAAATTGAGTGGTTTTTCCAGTTAATAAGTGAGGGAGCATAATTTTTGAAAAGAAAATATACTCTTTAAAAAAATTGGACTTCATAACTGCAAGCATGAAATAAATATAGATGGTATAATATTAATGTGTTGGATTTCAACCTCTTTTTCCTCCCACCAATGGAAATCTGCAGCTGGTTAGTTTAAAGAACCTAACTTTCTGTCCACATACACAGTTCTTTGACTTCAGAGCCTGAGTTCATTTAGTCATTGGTAATGCAATTAAATATCACATGGAGTCAGCTGATGCAGAAAACTTTTATCATTACAGTGGTATTTTATAATCCCTGTTTTTATCCATATACTGTATGCATGTGCAAAGATGCTAGATTTGTGTATGTAGTGGTCACACAGCCAGTATCATCCAACTGGCCAAAGTTGAGCTGCAGCCGGGTATGGAAGTGGGGAGGTCATCATACCAGCAGTAAGAGTTAGTGCAAGTAGTGTTGCTTGTGCTCAAATTAAAGCCAGGTTTCTTCCAGTGAAAGGGGTGGATCGTGTGTTGAAAGGTCAATTCCCGCTGCTCCCATTTGTTGTTCCCTTTCCACCAGCATACCTCCCTATATCTCCCTGTCTTGGATTTAAAATGACCATTTGACCCAGCGTCGACTTGTGTTTGCAGAGGAGAGTTCCAGTTATGCTACTGTCTGCACAGAGCTTCCCTCCTGAAGGAGTTGAGGGATTTTAGGCAGATAACCTCTATCACTCAATCTCTCAGCAGAAGTAGGGTGACTAAAGAGAAGTTATAAGGTTGTTTCAGTATTTTTGAAAAGCTATTAAATTAAGTGATCAAGATTGCATTTCCATTTCATGTGTTCCAAAGGTGACCAAGCTGGAAGTATGCATTGATCAAATGGGATAGAGTCATAGAGTTATACTGAATGGAAACAGGCCCTTCGGCCCGACTTGTCCATGCTGCCCAAGGTGCATCTCATTTGCCTGCATTTGGCTCGTATTCCTCTAAACATTTTCTATCCATGAACTTGTACAAATGCCTTTTAAAAGTTGTAACTGTACCCACCTCCACCACTTCCTCTGGCAGCTCGTTCCATACACCCACCACCCTCTGTGTGGGAAAAACTTGCCCCTCAGGTCCCCTTTAAATCTTTCCCCCCTCACATTAAACCTATGCCCTCTAGTTTTAGACTCCCCTACCCTGGAAGAAAGACTGTGACTATCTACCTTATCGATGCCCCTCATTATTTTATAAACCTGTAAAGGGTCACCCCTTAGCCTCCTTCGCTCCAGGGAAAACAGCTGCATCTTCTCCAGTCTCTTCTTATAACTCATGCCCTCCAGTCCTGGCAACATCCTTGTGAAACTTCTCTGCGCCCTCTCCAGCTTAATCACATCCTTCCTGTACTATGGTGACCAAAACTGCACACAATCCTCCAGGTGCTCATGTCTTTTACAGCTGTAACATGACATCCCAACTCTTGTACTCAGTGCCCCTTCTGATGAATGTAAGTGTGCCAAACACTTTCTTCACCACCCTGTTTACCTGTGTCACCACTTTCAAGGAACTATGTACTTGTACCCCTAAGGCTCTCTGTTCTACTTCATTCCCCAGGGCCCTGCCATTTACTGTGTAAGTCCTGCATGGTTTAACTTCCCAAATATATCACTTTGCACTTGGAATAGTTGTAAACTGGATGTGAGTTTTCATTCTCTATTATATCCTGAATTATGCATTTTCTTGTTAACTTATAGTTGGGGACATTGTTTTGAATGGAATTCTTTAAACTGCTGTTAAACTACTTCCCTTTGTCCTGGAGGTCTGTGGGTAAAGTAATGCATGAAATTATCTGGAGGTTAGGTGCTGGCTCCAGGAGTAATGGGTTACCTCCTCCTGTAAACTGAACCTTGTGTGGTGTTTGCCTGGCTGGTATCTCAATGGAAGATGAGCAAGTTTGCTATTGTGGAAGCAAATTGAACCCGTGTTGATGATTGCCACAGCAATTAAGGAAATCATGCAAGACAGAAATTCCAAAGAGCTTTGTGATGAGCCAGTTCAGTAAATCTTCTTCCAGGCAACAATGATGTTAATTTTTACATTGGCGATTGAAATAATTAGTGTAATTATTGCCGTGAGAAATGAGCTGTGATAGCCTTCAAAAAAACTGGCTTCTTTTGCCAATGATGGACGACTCATGGGGGTGTAACGGGTTTGGGTTGTTCAGTTTATTGTGCTTTCCCATTTGTTCTCCAGACTGTGCAGTGAGAAAGTACAGAGCACATCAAAAGACCGGTAAATCTAATTTAGTGTCAGAAATAGTTTGGAGTCCCCTTAAGTTTTCCTTGTGGGAGATTTTGCTTCTTCATATTAGTTTGCTTGTGATATATCTGATTTGTAGAGCTAACCCAAACTATTATGTTGTGTTTTTCTGCTTATTGAAGTAATTAAGAATGCTCATTGGGTACCCGGTAACCCAGGGGTGTATCAATAACACAGTCATTTTACTCATTTACAGCCTGCTTTAAATTATAAGTTCAGCTCATGGGGAAATGAATGTTCAGCCATGGAGAGTGTAGTTGAACAGGTTTTGGAAATGGACCAAATAATTCTTAAAGAAATAACTGTAAAGTACTTCTTGAGAATTTGCATTCCAAAATTTTCACCCCTACCACTTTTAGATTTTTTTTTGTCTTCCCTTAAGTATTATCAATGGGCTATTTTAATTCTTCAGTGTGATAAACCTTTAACAATAGAAACAAAAGGTGGGCATTAACTCTTTCTCCATTTATGCTGGGTCAGATATTTCTGTAAGTCAACTCTGACACATCCCTTGTGTCTTCAGATACTGAAATGTCCCACATATGGTAAGTTTCTGATGGTGCTTTGTATTGAGAGCTTTCCTAAAGTTGGATTATACTGTTCTTACAAAAGTCTTTGCCATTACACATTTCCCCCCGCAAGTGTTGGCATAGGCTGCTGTAACAGTGATGAATACTGCTACACCTTTTGCAATTGTTTGAAAGGTTTCAGTATTGGGGGCAACAACTATCTACAGTCCTTGAGTAATAGAGAGATACAGCACGGAAACAGGTTCCTTGGACCATCAACCGCTCATTTACTGATCCTACGTTAATTCCATTCTCTATCTCCCATTGTTCTCATCAATTCTCCCCCCACCCCCCACAGATTCCACCACTCACCTACATTAGAGCTAATTTACAGTGGCCCATTAGCCTACCTACCTGTACGTCTTTGCGACGTGGCAGGAAACCAGAGCACCCGGAGGAAACCACGTGGTCACAGGGAGAAAGTGCAAACTCCACACAGACGGTACCTAAGGTCAGGATTGAACCTGGGTCTCTGGTGCTGTGCAGCAGTCTACGGGCTTCGCCACCGTGCCACCCAGCGCCGGCCGTTCACCTTTCCACCTCCTTTGTGTGAGATCTGGTCATTGGCAGTCGTGTAAAGCGTTATGGAATCAAGTTGAAATACATGTAAAAATAGGAACAGGAAGCCATTCAACAAATGCAGGTGGCAGTTTGTAGCAATTGACAAGATGTGCAACACCGTCGCGACCTCGAATGAATCTCTGCTAGCTTAGCTGGGATTAAAAACGCTGGGGCCGACGTGGGTGCTTAGGACATCAACAAACGGTCCACTGGACAGAACTCAGCAGCTTGTGCAGCTGTGGGGGGTGGGGGGAATGGAATTGTCGACATTTTGGGTCGAAACCCTCCATCAGGACAGAGAGGGGGGACGGTATAAAGAGGAGAGGGGGAGTGGTAAGACATGAGCCTGAGGTGATTGTTGGACTGAGGAGGGGTGATGGAGGGGAGGGGGAGGGGTGGAGTTGGGAGACAGGTAGGTGGAGGGAGACAAACGAAAAAGGGGCAGATAGAGTGGGGCTGAGGAAGGGGAGGGTGAAGGTTGGAGACACCAAGTTCCCTTGGTGGGTGAGTCCAGGACTAGATGGCACAGTTTTAGAATTAGAGGGTACCCGTTTAGAACAGAAATGAGGAGAAATTTCTTTAGCCAGAGGGTCGATTTATAGAATTCTTTGCTACATACAGCTGTGGAGGCTCGATCATTGGGGATATTTAAGGAGGAGATTGATAGGTATCTAATTAGTCAAGGTATCAAGGGATATAGGGAAAAGGCCGGAAATTGGGGCTAGATAGGAATAGTTTAGTTTAGCTCATGGAGCAGACTCGATGGGCTGAATGGCCCTCTTCTGCTGCTTTGTCTTGTGATCTTGTGACAGCTGCTGGAGGGTGATAAGCAGGAACACAAAGGTTACCAGTAACCTTGGACAGCATGTGCTTACATGATGTGGCATGGAAACACCTTAATCTAAGAAGCCCAACCAATATTTAACTTCCATTGCCGTTTCCCAATATGTCTGACAAGTAAAACTGCCTTGCTGTGGTGAGCATGCCTTCTGTGGAGTGGCTGTTGTGCAGCACTTGCCTGATAGCTGCTTAACTCCTGTGTTGGCTATGGTGAATGTGTGTGGCTTTCTGGGCTGGTTATTGTGTTCAGACCGTCTGAGCAGAGCTCACCAGCTGTATGAATGAATGGACGTGTGATGAATGGAAGTTCAGTGGACTTGAGTCTTCATCTTTTCCTCGTGTGTGCAGGCTGCAGCAAAGGGCCTTTTGTTCGCCTCCTTCGGGACTCCGTTGTTAATTGAGGGCTGTGGAGGATGTGGTTTGGATGCAGTGCTACAAGTGTCGGAGATCAGAAATTGAGTGCAGTACATTATGGGCTTGCAATCTAAGAAACAAGTTTTGCTGTCAGGTCCTGTACCTGTATATTAACTACGCTTTTGTGTATCTTGTAAATATTACCCAGAGAAGAATAGTAACTCCTTTACTTTCCCCCCGTTTGTAATGTGTTTATTTGTTTCTACCATTTGGCTATATTTTGGCATCGATAATTTTTGGAATACATGATGTGTGCTTAGTGTTTTCCCTTTCTACTTTTTTCCCTCTTTATTTCCATTCCCCACCTTGTACGCACAAAACATCAAAGTTAATTGCCCCCTTTAATTTTAGTTTGAGTTTGCAATCAAGGACAATGGAGTGATGCATTCATATAACTTGGATTAGGGGGTATGAGCTTTCAGGAGAGGTTGGGCAAACTTGGGTTGTTTTCTCTGGAGCTTCAGAGGCTGAGGGGAGACCCGTTAGAAGTTTGTAAGATTATGAGAGGCATAGCTAGGGTAGATAGAGTCAGAATCTTTTTCCCAGGGTAGAACTGTCAAATACTAGAGGCCAGCATTTAAGGTGAGAGGGGGAAAGTTTTTTTTTATGGAGAGTGGTGGGTGCCTGGAACAGGCTGCCAGGGGTGGTGGTGGAAGCAGATGCGATAGTTGTGTTTAAGGGGCTGTTAGAAGGACACATGAATATGCAAAGAATGGAGGGTTAGGGATCATGTACAGGCAGAAAAGAATTTGTTTAATTAGACATGGTATTCGGCACAGACATTATGGGCCTAAGGGCCTGTTGCTGTGCTGTACTATGTACTATTCTGTAACTCCTCGCAAATTATCTTTAGCGTGCTCCAGGATGCTTTACAGCAGGTGAACTTCAGTTTGAACTGGAGTCCCTGCTGCATTTTGTAGGTGACAAGCTCCCATAAGCAGTAATGTGATTAGGAACATATAAAATTGTAGTTATGTTGGTTGAAGGATAAATGTGGACCAAAGTGCCAGGGATAACACACCAGCTTCAGAATGATACATTTTCCAGCCACCTGGGAGTGTAGCATTGGTCTTACAGCTGGTATGAAGGCAGCACCTGTGATGGTGCTGCACCTTCACTACTACTGGATTATCAGCCTAAATCAGCTCTGCACAAACCTTCTTTGCACGGAGGGCCATTGCTGCAATTTGAAACACATCTGAGGGTCACCTGTGTGAATACAGATGTCTTGAACTTCCTGAACGATCCTCCCTACTGCCTTTACAACTGTGCTCCAATGCTGGACTCTCCTAGCAGTGGAGCACCCAAGTAACTTCAGTTTTCTCAAAGTTACACTGAGATTTGCCAACTGAATCTGGGCCAGGTTAAACTTGCCACAGGTTCAGTGACTCCCATTTCACTGGAGAGGGATGGTTCTGAGGTTGACGCAAGACACAGCAGATGCTGGAATCTGGAGCAAAAACCAAACCGCTGGAGGAACTCAGTGGGTTGAGCAGCATCTGTCTAGGGACACAGCAGGGTCTCGACCAGAAGCATCAATAATTTTGTTACCCTCTACATAAGCTGCTTGACCCGCTGACTTCCTCCAGCAGTATTTTTTTTGCTCTGAGGGCAATATTAAGGCTAAGACAAGCTACATTTAATGTAACTCGATTTTAAAAAAAATGTATTTTATAAATTTGCATGTTTTATTTTTAAGACCTAATTTTAAATTTTTTGATTATTTTCTAATAGTGTCAGTTTGGAACAGTATTTATTTTTGGATCTGAATATTGGAAATTTTCTTAGATATTCAATGCCCTTTCATGTCCAGAGAGCCCGTGGCTGTGGATTATAGATGGAAAATGGTGGAAAAACTTCACAAGTCAGAAAAGAGAGCAAAAAACAAACTGCTGCAGGGGGCAAACAAACAAAGCAGCATCTGAGGGGGCAAATGGATAGCCAACGTTTCAGGTCGAGACCCTGCATCCTGACCCGAAATGTTGACTATCCCTTTGCCTCCATAGATACTGCTTGGCCCACTTGAGTTACTCCAGCAGTTTGTTGCTTCAGATTGCAGCATCTGCTGTCTCTTGTGTCTCCATTTGTGGAAAGAGAAATGGTTAATGTTTCAGGTCCAGGACTGTTCAAAGAGAAAAACAAATGGTGGGGGAAGGCGATAAGATGAACCAAAGGGAATTTCTCTGATAATGTGGCAGGAAAGGGACAGTTAAGATTGGAATAAGCTGCTTTGTCTGTGTTAACGAGTTGCTAATATTGTATAGTGTGTAATGTTGCATAGTCTGATCTAATTGGCTGTCTGTGGATGGGGCTTCGAACACTGGTTGGGAGGAGCTGGCTTTGGGGACCAGGTTGGTTCTGTGGATGGTAGCCGGTCACAGAGCCCTGAGTTCAGATGACTTGCATAATCAGTGACTAGCTTAAAATTAAGGCTCTGGGTTCTTACCATGTCCCCAAAGTAGAACTGTTCTCCACATGATGACCCCATTAAAGAGTTTTCTTATCAGATCATTCTCAGTCCACCCTTGATAGATTTAACCTCTCAGTTCTTGTATCATTGTAGTAAATCTTTCATGTTTTCTTACAACACATGAGGCCATTCAGCCCAAAGAGTCAATGCTGTCCTTCAAAGTATTCACGTTAGTCCCCTTCCCCCATATATTTCCCTGTAATCTATACACTCCCACATACCCATCAACTCCTCTCCAATTCTGCTGCCACCCATCTACACTAGGGGCAGTTTACAAGAGGTAGTTAACCCACTAGCACACCTTTAGGGTGTGCAAGGAAACTGGAGCACTAGGGAATCCACATGGTCACAGGGACCTGAGGTCAGGATTGTGCTTGGATTGCTAACTGCTATGAGAACCAGAAATGTTCACAACAGTTAATGGGGTCTGTCCACGTTTTGGAGAAACAAAAGACTGCAGATGCTGGAATCTAGATGAAAAACATGATGATGCTGGAGGAACTCAGCAGGCCAGGCAGCATCCGTGGAGAAAAGCAGGCAGTCAATATTTCAGGTCAGGACCCTTCTGGATGACCCAAAATGTTGACCGCCTGCTTTTCTCCACGGATACTACCCGACCAGCTGAGTTCCTCCAGCATCATAGTGTTTTTCTGTCCACGTTTAGATGTACTCAACAACTGTTTCTCAATTCAAACCCTGCAGAAATGAATTCAAATGCATTATTGCCTGTTTTATAGGGCATTTTAAACTTGCACTACTTACAGTGATTTGAATGTGTGGTAGTTCTGTATTCTTCCCTAGAAGCCACCTCTCAACAATTCAGATGCGGATGATGAAATTCACCATCATCTTTGAAGCATTACGCCAAATTTAGGCTGTCTGAAGAAAAGAGTGTTTGAAGATCAAGACCTCAAACCCACCACAAAGCTGCTGGTTTCCGGGCAGGGTGACCCCTGGCCTTCTGTACATTATTGAGACATGAACTACCCACGCAGGTTCCTCAAGGCACTGGGGAGATACCAACAATGGTATCTCATCAAAATCCTCCAAATCCACTGGTCAGAAAGGCAAACCAGCACCAATACCCTCTCCCAGGCCAACATACCCCACGGTGAGACCATTATTGCACTCAGCCAGCTCTGTTGGGTAGGTCACATCGTTTACATGTCCAACACCAGTCTCCCGAATCAAGCACTCTTTTCCGAGCGAAGAAAAAGGATTTGTGGATGTTCATAAAGCCTACGTGAAAAAAGTGTAACATCCCCACCAGCTCATTGAAAACCCTGGCCCATGACCACACAGAATAGAGAAGCCTTCAGGGTGGCAATGAGAATCTCGTGTCTATTTGACCCAGTGTAAGTGGCCTCCTAAACTATCTTCCTGCCTGCCTTGTCAAGCACTTCCTGCCTCACTCACGTCAGAGTCTGCAGTCCTCGTCAGTCACCTTAGAACACACCAAACTGGAATGGAAGCAAGCCATTGTTGGCCAGGGGTAATTATCTGTTGAGATCTCTGCATTGTGAACATTTAAAAATGGATATTAGCCCATTTTCTTTAAATCAGGGCACCAAGATTACAGGTCGTACAGCACAGAAACAGTCCAATCAATCTGTCAAGCATCCATTTGCACTAATCCTACACTAATCCCTACATTTCCATCAACTCCCCCCAGATTCTACCACTCCCCTACACACCAGGGGCAATCACCCTACTTGCCCATCTGTCTTTGGGAGGAAACCAGAGCATGTAAAGAAAACCCTCATGGTCACAGGGAGAACATGCAAACTCCACACAGACAGCACTGGACGTCAGGATTGAACCTGGGTTCCATGGAGCTGTGAGGCAGCAGCTCCACCAGCTGCGCCACTACACCGCCGCCCCAGGTTATTGAGAAGAGCTCCCTGATCAACTGATCCAGAGTAATTGCTATCAACAACAATCAGACTTGGCACCTATTCGGACTGAAGGCCTGTGAGTAGTTGTGTTCCGCAGGGATCTCTACTGGGACCACTGCTGTTTATGATGTACATAAATGACCTGGATGAGTATGTTGATGGATGGGTTAGTAAGTTTGAAGATAATACCAAGATTGGTGGAGTTGTGAATAGTTCAGAAGGCTGGCGACGGATACAACGTGATATAGATCAGTTGCAGATGTGGGCAGAGAAATGGCAGATGGAGTTTAAACCGGATAAATGTGAGGTGATGCACCTTGGTGGGACTAATGTCAAGAGGCAGTACACTTAAAGGGCAAGACCCTTAACAGTGTCGAAGAGTGGAGAGACCTTGGGGTGCAAATCCATGGCTCACTGAAAGTGGCTACACATGTAGATAGGGTGGTAAAGAAGGCTTATGGAATGCTTGCTTTCATTAATCGAAGTATTGAGTACAGGAGTCAAGAAGTTGTGATGCATCTCCATAGAACTCTGGTTAGGCCACATTTAGAGTATTGTGTGCAATTCTGGTCACCTCACTATAGGAAGGATGTCAAGGCTTTAGAAAGGATGCAGGGGAGGTTTACTAGGATGCTGCCTGGATTAGAGGGCATGTGCTATCAGGAGAGGCTGGACAAACTTGGGCTCTTTTCTCTGGAGCGGCGGAGGCTGAGGGGTGATCTGTTGGAAGTGTATAAAATTATGAGGGCCTTAGATAGGGTGGACAAGCAATATCTTTTTCCCATTATTGAGCGATTCAATACCAGAGGGCATGCATTTAAGTTGAGAGGAGGTAGGATCAGAACAGACGTCAGGAGTACGTTTTTTACTCAGAGAG
Source organism: Pristis pectinata (assembly GCF_009764475.1). Classification (NCBI taxonomy): domain Eukaryota; kingdom Metazoa; phylum Chordata; class Chondrichthyes; order Rhinopristiformes; family Pristidae; genus Pristis; species Pristis pectinata. Next base: position 5,969,685 of record NC_067436.1, read on the forward strand.
TGGTGGATGTCTGGAATACGTTGCCTGATAGGGTGGTGGAGGCAAATTCATTGGTGGCTTTTAAGAGGAGCTTGGATGGGCACATGAATGAGAGGAAAATGGAGGGATATGGACATTCTGTAGGTAGAAGGAATTAGCTATGTAGGTACATCATTTGTGGGCTGAAGGGCCTGTTCTGTGTCTATGTTCTATTGTGAATGAAACTCAAAAGCCAGTAGCTGTTGGAACTCTGAAATAAGAACAGGAAATACTGGAGACACTCAGGTCAGGTAGCATCTGTGGAGAGAGAAACAGCGTTGATCTGAAACAAGTTAACTTGGAATGTTAACCTCTGCTTCTCTCTCCACAGATGCTGCCTGACCTGCTAAGTGTTTCCAATGTCTCCGTTTTTATTACTGGCACCTATTTCTGTGGCTCTAAACCTGTTTTTGTTCCACTGACGGTGTTGCCATTTTATTTTCTCCACATTCCCATCAACTCCTCCCAGATTATATCACTCACCTGCACACTAGGGGCAATTACAGTGACCAATTGGTCGAAGTCGAGTTTATTGTCATAAGCACAGGTACATGTATGCACAAGTGCAGTGAAAAACTTGCTTACAGCAGCATCACAGGCACAGGTAACTTGCCAACTAGCATGAATTTGGGATGTGGAATATTGCACATGTAAACTTGTTAACTCATTATCGTTGGTGGCCTTTGTAGTTGTCAAAGCCCTGTACACCTTGAGGCCAGGACAGTGCCATGACAACAGAAAGGATGTACTCTGTATTCAGGACAACCTGGAAGTAATAACTCAAAGAAAGAATGATTTATAACATAAGTACCTTTTATACCTTCAGGACATTCAAAAGTATTTCACAGCCCACGTTATTTTCAAAGCAGTTACTGTGGGAAACTTGGCAGCTACAGGATGAAGATGCAGATCTCCCATCTCTGGTGTTACAGAACCAGAGTACAATCTGTGTGATAGTCTGAGTTTGTGCTTCAGATCGGTGAAGTTTCATCAGGACTGTGGAAGTCTCTGTTTCATCTGGAAAGGAGCCTTTGTGGCCCTGAATGGTGAGAAGGGAAGTGGAACAGTTGCACGGCATGATATAACATGAAGAGGAGGGTCTTTTGATGGTGGAAGATTAAATCAGGGTGTCAAGGAGGGAATAACCCTTTCAGAATGCTGGGAAGAAAGGGTGTGTTTGTTGATAGAAGTGCCAGAAATGACAGAGGACAATTTGCTAAGTGTGCTGGAAATGACAGCGATCATGGCTGAGGGGAATCCCATCCTGATTCTGAGCGAATGGGGAAGTGGTGAGAGAATAAGTGTAGGAAATGGATTGGACACTGTCCAAGGCCCTGTCAGCTCTGGTGCAGAGGAATCCTTGCTTGCAGAATAAGGAAGACGTATTGTGTGTACTGGTATGGAAGGTGGCATCTTTAGAGCAAATGCAAATGGGACAGAGAAAATGGGAGAAATTTACAGAGTCCTTAAAAGGAAGTGGAGTGGGAGAAGTGTAGTCAAGGTAACTATGGGAGTTAATGGACCTGGTGGATGTTGGTCACTGAAGCATCAGTAGAAATAGGGAATTCAGAAAAGGAAGAATTGTGCTGGTGGTGATCCTGAGATTCATTCTGACCACGACACGAACACGACATGCCTGCTCTTCTTCATACATCGCTGCTGAGGATAGGCAGGGAAAGAGTGGGACCTTTGGGGACCAAAGGGATAATCTTTGCGTGGAGCCAGGAGATACGGGCAGGTCCTGAATGAATACTTCACATGTATTCACCAAGGAGAAGGACATGGAAGACAGTGAATTCAGGAAGGAGTTTGTGGATAATCTGGAATGGGTCAGTATTAAGAAGGAGGAGGTGTTGGATGCCATGAGATGCATAAGGGGTGATAAATCCCCAGGACCGGATGAAATCTATGGGAAGCAAGGGAAGAGATGACTAGGGCCCTGATGGAGATTTTTGCATCTCCGTTAGCTACAGATGAGGCGCCAGAAGACTGAAGGATAGCTGTTGTTGTTCCTTTATTTAAGAAGAGCAGCAGGGATTATCTGGGTAACTACATCTTGTGAGCCTTACTTCAGTAGTAATGAGAAAATCCTAAGGGATAGGATTTATGTACATTTGGGAAGGCAGGGGGTGATCAAGGATAGTCAGCATGGCTTTGTGCGGGGGAAATCCCACCTCACTAATTTGAGTTTTCTGAGGAGGTAACTAAGAAAATTGATGTCAGGGTGACAGGTGTTGTCTCTATGGACTTCAGTAAGGCGTTTGACAAGGTCCTGCATGATTGGCTGATCCAAAAGGTTAACACAAATGGGATCCAAGGTGAGCTGGCTAATTAGATCCAAAACTGGCTTAAAGATAGGAGGCAGAGGGTCATGCAGAAGGGTGTTTCTCTGATTGGAAGTCTAGTTGTTTATGATATATATTAACAGTTTGGATGCGAATGTAGGAGGTATGATTAGTAAGTTTGTAGATGACACGAAAGTTGCTGATGATGTGGATAGCAAGGAAGTTGTCTAAGGCTACAGCAGAATCTCTGCACATCACGGAAACCAGCCTCCCCTCCATGGATTCGGCCTATGCTTCTTGCTGCCTCGGTAAAGCAGCCAGCATAATCAAAGACCCCATCCACCCCGGACATTTTCTTTTCTCCCCTCTCCCATCGGGCAGAAGACACAAAAGCATGTACCACCAGGCTCAAAGACAGCTTCAATCCCGCTGTTATAAGACTATTGAATGGTTCCCTAGTATGGTAAGGTGGACTCTTGACATCACAATCTACCTTGTTATGACCTTGCACCTCATTGTCTACCTGCACTGCATTTTCGCTGTAGCTGTGACACCTTACTCTGCATTCTGTATTGTTTTGCCTTGGATTACCTCAATGCACTGTGTAATGGATTGGTCAGTATAAACGGTATGCAAAACAAGTTTTTCACTGTACCTCAGTACAAGTGACAATAATAAACCAATTTCAATTCCAAATTCCAATATAGATCAGATGGAAAATTGGACGGAGCGTTGGCAGATGGAATTTAATCCCAACAAGTGCAGGGCGATACATTTTGGGAAGTCATACAGTGGTAGGACATGTACAGTAAATGGCAGGACACTAAGGAATGTTGATGAATGGTGAGACCTTGAAGTTCAAGCTCATTGTTCCCTGTAAGTGGCAACACAGGTAGACAGGATGGTGAAGAAGACATATGGCATGCTTGCCTTCATAGGTCACAGCATTGAATATAAGAGGTGGCATGTTATGTTGCAACTTTACAAAATACTGGTTAAACTGCATTTGCAGTCTTGTGTGCAGATCTGGTGGCACCTGGACTGGAGGACTTGGTTGTGGGAGAGATTGGTTAGACAGGGTTTGTTTTCCTTGAAGTGAAGAAGGGTGAGGAGTGACTTGAGAGGTATATAAAATTATATATAGGGTAGATAGAATCTGCAAGGGTATCAAAAACAAGAGGGCATGGGTTTAAGGTGAGAGGAGGGAGCTTTAAATGGAAATGTTTTTTTTTACACACAGTGGTTGATATCTGGAACGTGCTGCCAGAGGAGATGGTGGAATGGGATGCAATCACTACTTTTAAGATGCATTTAGGCAGGCATAGAAGGATACGGACCTAGTGAGGGCAAATGGGATTAGTGAAGGTGGGCAAGAAACTAGGCATGGACATGGTGGTCCAAATGCCCCATTTCTGTGCTGTACAACCCTGACTCTATGGACAATGAATCTGCATTTCCATAGTGCTTTTTGTGATCATGGATTTTCCATGAAGTATCCTTTAAGATTCAATCACTGTTAGCAGCTGCCAATCGGTTTGCAGCAAGGTCCCACGAACATCAGTGAAGTATTGACCAGATAGTTTGTCATCTTTACATATAGAGATTAATGAGCCAGGAAGAATTCCCTGTCTAGAAATTATGCCACGAAGGTAGGCAGCTTAGATCTGTACCAAGGAGCCAGCCAAGGTTGTGTGCCTAGGTCCTCCAGTGGGGATTGAACCTAGTCGTCAGCTAATTTGAAGACAGTAGTGGTGGCACGGACTTTGTGTTCAAATTGCTCGACTGGGATGGTGCCACAACCACCTGACTCAGAGGTGAGAGTGCTAACTACTGCTGAGCCTCTGCCAGCATGGAAAGGCATGACTGATCATGAGTGAAAGTCTTGCCCGCTTGGACTTCAGCCAAATTACATGTAGTAACAAAAGAGAAAATTATTTCCAATTTAAAATGAAAGGCACAAAAGGTCTGTGTTGTTCCCCACTGCTCTCTCATTTTTCTGGCACTATGTAGATATTGGATAAATGCCACTTCATGTTTAGTCTTTTTTTTTGTACCAGCGAACGCAAGCTATCGAAAAAAAACCTTCCATTTCCAAAGTGTTTACTCATCTAGTTTGTTTTTTCACAATAATCATGCCACTGTGGCCTATTTGTGAGAAGGACGTGGGTGAGGGGAAGATGGTATCGAGTCCTGTGGAAAGCACAGGCTGATTAGAAGATGGGTCAAGGACAAAGTTTGAGATGATTTGCCCTTCAGTGTTTGCAGATAGTGATCTCTCAATCTCCACACCTCATGAAAACTCTTTTCCCCTGTTGAGGCAGTACAGGGGCCCAGCTTTTGCATTGTTTCAAAATTTACAGTAGTTTTATGAAACCACCAATTTTTAACCAAATTTTTGAAAACTTCTTCACCTCTCAGAATGGGTTCCCATAGAAAATGGGCACTTCCAGGAGGTTAGTGAATGTTGTTATGTCCAAGGAATTTGGTGCAAACATTTTGTCTATAAACAGTGACAAACATTTCAAAAATAATATACTACTTGATTGGTTCTTTGGAATGCCTGGCTGTTTTTATTTAAGTTGGATAACGGGAAATTTCAATTTTTAGCATGACTTCCTAATGGAGAAGAGCTGACAGGTTGCTTTTGTGTTCTTATGAAACGTTAAATCAGTTAAATAGTTCTGTTCTGTGTGTGATTCAGTCTAATATGGGTGTCCAACAGTGTCTCAGGGGCAGAATCCAGTTTTCAACCTCTGGCAGATTAACATTGGAATCCGGGACATCCCACAGACCCAGTTGGAACTGTGCTATTAAAGACACAAGGTTGGTTTCAAATCCAGTCAGATTCACTGGGAATTGATGTTGAAATTGGCTTTGATTTCTGCACACCAGAGGCTCACCTGCTGTCCTGGGTCTCGAGATGTAGGATGGGTTGCTGTCTGACCCAAGGACTCCTACCTGCCTAACCTTAAGTAGCTGACACTGAATCTTTACCTTTTTTATGTGGAGGTGTTGGTGGTGGTAGGGCAAGATTTATCAGCTGAGGATATTTGTGGGTGTGGGGGATTTGGACCTTTTTGGGGACTTGAACTTTTGTGTAGAGGGCCTCTTTTTGTGTCTGTGGAAATCTTGCGTCATAGACTAATACAGCACAGAGATGGGCCCCACCTTGTCCATGCCGACCAAGATGCCCATCTGAGCTAGTCCCATTTGTCCACATTTAGCCCATATCCCTCTAAACCTTTCCTATCCATGTACCTGTCCAAATGTCTTCTAAATGTTGTTATTGTACCTGCCTCAACTACTTTCTCCCAGCTTGTTCCATATGCGAATCATACATTTATGCCATTCTTATATTCCCAATAAAGTCATGTCTATCAGTAATGATGTAGTTTCCAGGTGAATAAATTAGACAAACACAGCAACAGGAAGACAAATGAGAAACAAAGTTAACATTTCAGGACAGAGACCCTTAGTCTTTTGAGTACTTCCAGCATTTTGCACTTCTATTTCAGAATTTTAGCATCTGCAGTGTTTTTTTTTGGTTGGAGGATCTCCAGCCTGAATTGTTAACTCTGTTCCTTTCTCCACAGATGCTACCTGACTTGCTGAGTGTTTCCAGCAATTTCTGTTTTTATTTCAGATTTCCAGCATCTGCAGTCTTTTTTATTTTTATCCATGTAGATACAGTTGGAGTTGGGTGCTTTGATGGATATCTATTAAAGCAAATAAAAGTCAGGAGAATGCTTTCATCAGCATTTATTTGCTTCAATAAATAGCAGTCATAAGGGGAAAAATTCTGCTTAAGTCAACTATGATCACAAGACATGATCAGTTACTACACGTCCATCCAGGACTGCTCTGTGAAACGCTTTTGGAACTATGCACAGTTTTTATGAACTAACATTTCAAGTATCATCAATCATAATATTTGCAACTAATCCTGAAGCCACCACAGATAAAGTCTCCTTCCTACAGACAAGAACACCCTGTATTATAGTTATGTTCTGTAGCCAGAAGCTTGGTTAAACCAAGACAAATTCACAATGCATTGTAGCTGGCTAGCAACATTGTTTAAAATGGTGACCTGTCTTCTTGAGTCCCCAAGAATAAAATCCAGCTCAGACAGTTAGATGCGTGGTTGTGAAATGAAAAAGAGGTCAGCAATGGAAACTCTTCTTGATCAGATTACCACCCACTAGCTCTGGAGATTTAGTGCATACCTGAAGTCTCTCCTCTGTGCTGTTCCTCTCAGTCGCCTGCTCAAGGTATCAATATCAGGTTGAAAACCAAAGATATACTGCAGATGCTGAAATTCTGAAATGGAAATGTAAAATGCCAGAAGTACTCAAAAGATCAGGAAGCATCTGTGAAGAGAAAAACAATTCATGTTTCAAATCAAAGATCTTTCATCATAATAGTGTCAAACCTTAGTGTTATTGTGAGAGAGAGAGAGAGCACAGAAACAGGCCCTTCGGCCAACCAAGTCCATGCTGACCATCAACCACCCACTAAACTGGTCCTGCATTAAACCTACATTTCCTTCTCATCAGCACCCCCCAGATTCTACCCCTCACCTACATAGTAGGGTCAATTTACAGCAGTCAATTAACCTACCAACCTGCACGTCTTTGGGATGTGGCAGGAAAGCAGAGCATCAGAAGAAATCCATGTGGTCACAGGGGGAACATGCAAACTCCACACAAACAGCGGCAGAGGTTGGGATTGAACATGGATCTCTGATGCTGTGAAGCAGCGGCTCTACCACTGCGCCACTGTGTTGCCCATTGTCTTATTTCTTAATGTGGTTCATTCTTCACCAGGCATTCCCTGGGTCTTCTATCCTCTTGTATTACGAAACTTGCTGTCCTTTCCTATCAGTTTTTGACGCACTTGCCTTCCTTCTCTGTTTGTTATGGAGTGTACTCGATTAAGGAGCTTTATCTTGTGTTGTCCTGTTTGAAACCAGCTGAAATGATATGTGGAGATGTCACGGGATAGTTATTAAAGCTTTCCCCTTTCTAGGTTATCTAGCTGTGAATGACATGGAGTTGCAGGAGCTATGTGTAAAATTCAAATTAAAGGGAACACTGAATTTTGATTTACTAGATGGAAGTTACAGCTCTGTTCAGCCCCGAGGGCCAAAAAATTCAGATGAAAGAAAAACTGTTCGTTAAACACGGTGCCTCTTGACACCCAAAAGCACTTCACTGCCAATGAATTTTTTTTTGAATATGTAGTGTCTACTGCGATTTAGGAACAGACAGAATCAGCTGTCGTTTTAATTTTCGGGAGTAAATGGGTCGTCTCGTGTTGGCAGGCTGTGTAATGAGGTACCACAGGGATCAGGCCCCAGGTTTTCACATCACAGGCTCATTGTGTTCATTCAAAGCAGAGGTTGATAAATCTCAGGGAATTAAGAGAATCAGGGGATATGGCATAGTGCAGGGCAATGGTGCTGAGGCAGAATATCAGACATGATCTCAATGAAGATGGACCAGGTTGGATAGTCTACTCCTGCTCCTATTGTTTTGTTCTTATGCAACTGCAAATAGGGTTTGGGAACCCAGTTTGGACACCAATTATTTGCATTGATCCTTTGAAATTGGGATGAAGGAATTGGGTGAGGAAGTCTTGTTGCATTTGTAAGGTGCCCTTCATAGCTGGACCAGACACTGGGTGACTAAAATGGAAAGTAGTTCAACCAGCAGAAAAAAACTCATCAATGAAGTGAAAACCAGTGTGTATGTACTGTAAAGGGAACCTGATACCAACTGCAGATATCAGCTAAAACAAAAGAAGTTTGGTTCATGATCATATATAAGCAAATCTTATAGTGGGAACGCTGGCCCAAATCGTTGCTGGTAAAAACATGAAGAAATTTAAAATAATGCACAATTTACTCTTACATTATTGTGTAATGTTCTCAGCAGGCTATTTGGGAAAAGCAGCCAGAATGAGTGGGTGGGAGGAGAGCTGGAATGTTTGTCCAGGTGCTGCTGTCTGGTTCTCACAGAATGCCCCCTGGATCTTGATTACGATCCTGTGCACGGAATAATTGAGAGCTATTGTCTGAAGAAGCTGCAATATTTCTATGACAAGACATGCCTTGTGTGTGGATGTTCAGATGGGTCACTAGTACAATGCACGTACTCTTTGTTGTGGCTTTACTTTTGGTTCAGAGAAAGGCACTTTTTTTGGATGATATTTTGGCACTTATATATTTATATGAATCTGAATGTTAGAACCTTGGGTTGCAGAGTATCCTTGGCTTTTCATCTTCTTGGTAGCAAACTTCTTGAGACTTGTTGCAATAGTCTACTGTGCTGTAGCACGATTATGTTTTCTGGGCTAGTAATCCAAAACTCAGACCAATGATATGAGACCATGAGTTTAAGTACCATCATTGCACTTGGGCAAATTAAATGCAGTTAAATATATCTGATATTCAAGGGCTGGAATTATTAATGGCGACCATAAAATTGTGGACTGCTGTTAAAATCTTAAGTGGTTTACCAATTAGGTATGAACAACAAAGGCGAGTCTTGCCACACCTACATTCTGTGAATGAATAAAAGAATTGTAGTCATCTGGACAAATGGTGATTATATCATTGCATTAATTGGTTTCAACTGTGAGGAGGAGTGAAGTGGAATGTACATCGATGTTTTTCAGCCAAGTTAAATCAACCCAGCTCCTCTTAGACTGTGTTTGTTGCTCTCTTTCATTTGCAGAGACAGTTAATCGTACAGTTTAGCACTTTTTGGTGGTTTGCTCAAGTAATGGTTAGTAGCTACTTCAAGGTCTTATGGATCACCTTTCAAGAGCTTGTTGCTCTTTCACTATCAGCGTAAAGACAACCGTGTTACTTGGAAAGGGCATTTCAATGGATCCTTTAATCATGCTTAATGAAAACTAACTAGAAGTACAAACAAATGAATGAATTAGCAGCAGAGGTAGACCACTCGGCCTCTCAAATCTGCTCTGCCATTTAATAAGATCATAGCTCATCCGATTACAACCTCAACCCTGCAATCCCATCCATGGTAATCTTTCATCCTGTTGCTTATCAAGTATCTCTCTGATTCCTGCTTTAAAATTTGGTATTGGTTTATTATTGTCACATGTACTGAAATACAGTGAAAGACTTAGTTTTGCAAGCCATCCGTACAGATCATTTCAAAACATAAGTACATCAAGGTAGTACAAAGGGAAAAGCAATAACAGAATGCAGAATATATTGTTACAGTTAGAGAGTGCAGTGCAGGCAGACAATAAGGTGCAAGGCTATGATGAGATAGATTGTGAGATAAGGAGTTCAACTTTAATGTACAAAGAGGTCTGTTCGAGAGTCTTTTAACAGCAGGATAGAAGCTGTCCTTGAGCCTGGTGGTGTGTGTTTTCAAGTTTTTGTATCTTCTGCCTGATGGGAGGGGGGAGAAGTGAGAATGTCTGGGGTGGGAGGGATCTTTGATTACATTGGCTGCTTTTCCAAGGTAGTGAGAAATTATTCGGAGACTCTGCTTTCACTTCCACTTGAACAAGAAAGTTCTAAAGGCTCGCAGCCCTTGACTATGCCTTTTGTGTCTTCATCCAAGTTAATCATATAAGTTGTGAAATGTTGAAACCCAGCACTGATCCCTGGGGCACACCACTTGTTACATCTCGCCAACCAGTAAGAGACACATTCATGTCTACTCTCTGTTTCCTTTTAGTCAGCCAGTGTTCTCTCTAAGCCGTTGTTACCTCCTACACCATGAGCTTTTATTTTCTACAATACTCTTTGATGTGGCATCTTATCAAATAACTTCTGGAAATATAAGTATAGTATACCTACTGATGCCCCAGTTCAAAAGTTGAATTGTCTTGGTTCTACAGCTGGCACCAGTCTTCCACGAGGTGAAGACCTCAATGTTCCCTTCTCCCATCTGGAGCATGTTTGATAAAAGAGCTTCGAATAACTCCAAGCTCACCTTCAAGACCAAAATGCTCATTTACAAAGCTTGTGTAATCAGTGCTTTCAAGCATTGTGGGCAAACACGGACATTCACACCAAGAGCAAACATTAAACAGTTTCTATCTGTGCTGCCCCTGTTGCATCCTTAATATGAAATGGCAAATAAAGTCATCATGGCACAGGCTGTTGTAAGGGCAAGTTAGACGGAACAAACAGCATCATTGTCTCCACCAGAGAATCAAAGTCCATGACAGGGATTGGCTCCAACAGCTTCAAGAGAAAAGAGCTTGCAAGCTGTGTGTGGTGCAGTCAGGGAGAAAAGAGAGACTTGGATATATATAGCTTCCAAACTATACAATTGCAACTCATAGATTTGCAATGATTGCCATAGACCATTTAAATCTCTATTGGATGATTTAGTCGCATGAGATGCTGCAAGCCATCTATGTCATTGGCTACAGTGGCCTGCAGCTGTCTGTGATGCTTTTGATGTTATGACCAACGGCTCCTCGGTTTCCTGTATTACTACAGTTGTTACACTTGCAATGGAAAATGGGAAAAATATGTGGTACAAATGAGAAGAGGAAGACTTGATTCCCCACAAGGGTCCTGTGACTGGTGCTATTTGTAAATCCAAGTCTCTCTCTGCTTCCTGTCTGTACGTCAGTACTTGACCAATACAATAAGCAGGTAACTAAGATCTAACAAGTTTCTGACACTTGGTCTTGGATGCACCTGGTTTCACTGATTGCAGGTCTATAAGAGTCGTACAGCACAGAAACAGGCCCTTCGATCCACCATGTCCATGCCAGTCATTGTACCCATGTACACTAACCCCATTTGCTCAGGTGTGTAGCCTTCTGTGCCTTGGCAATTCAAGTACCTGTCCAGATGCTTCCTAACTGTGAGAGTATCGGCCTCCACCACCTCTTCAGGAAGCACATTCTACACTCGAACCACCCTCTGTGTGGAAAAATTCCCCCTCAGATCCCCTCTGAGCCTCCTACGTCTCGCCCTAGACCTATGCCCTCTTGCCTTAGACACCCCTATCATGGAAAAAAAACTTTTCTTGCTTTCTACAAAACCATCAATATCCATATTGTCTGCAAATGTTTATCATTACCTTTTACTTATCATATGGGCGTCACGGTAGCGTAGCAGTTAGCGCGGTGCTATTACAGCGCCAGCGATCAGTGTTCGATTCCCCTCGCTCTCTGTAAGGAGTTTGTACATTCTCCCATGTCTGCGTGGGTTTCCTCCCACGTTCCAAAGATGTATGGGTAGGTTAATATGGGTTTAAAATGGGCGGTGTGGACTCGTTGGGCTGGAAGGGCCTGTTACCATGCTGTAAGTAAATAAAAATAAAATAAAAAAGTACCTCCTAATGGGATTAGCATAGATAAATCTAATGGTCGGCATGGATGTGGTGGGCTGAAGGGTCTGTTTCTGTGCTGTATGGCTCTATGACTCTTAAGCTCTGTGAACCGCTGCTAGTTGTTCTTTGCTTGATGATTAGTGTGGGCATCCTACCATCAAAGGGGCAAAGACTTTTGCTGCACTGAATGCCCCCACCTTGCTTTCTTCTAATGGCCACGGTCTTATACTTATAGCCTCCCCACTTTCTCTCAAAAGAAGCACTGCCTGCACTAATGGTCCTGAAGGATGTGTCTTGTGTCAGTAGCCTGGGCAATTGGCATGTTGCAGTGTTGTTTAGTGCTAGTTCCAGTCGCCAACTTGGAAGCCTTGGTCCCCTGTCCGTTGTTTGTGAATCTGAAGTGGTGAGAACCGATTCTTTTTATGAATTGCGTCATGCCTGCCTTGTGAAACTCATAATGTCTGTAAAGTGCAGCGATAGCTGTTTTAGTAACACAGAGCCACTGTGCATGTGCTGAGAGTTGAGGTTGTGGTGGAGCACAGTCACTGGTGCTCTATTGCTTCGCCTCTATATGACTGATCACCCTATCTGTGGGCACGTACCGGTAGTGGAGTGTGGGTTTTTTCTGCATGACTAATAATTCTTAGAAATCGCCAGTGAAAATATCTGAATGAAACTGTGTTGCTTTTTTCTATAGGTTGGAGATTAATTATTTCAGTACCGCAAGTGCACTGTGCTAAGCAAGAGTTGTCTGTACTGCTCCTACTGCTAGAGTGTAGGTTGGTTGTTATAGCATATACACGTATCTGGCTACACATGAAACTCTGAAGTAGGGACCAGGTGCGTCAGTCACTGCTATCTTTTCCTTGCAAGGCGCACCTCTCCTTAAGCATCTGTCCCCTCTCTTGTGTTTACTCTGTCATTAAAACAGATGGTGGGAATTGTCTCTGAAGGTGGACCAGTAGACTTGCAGTGGGAGACACAAGAGACTGCAGATGCTGGAATCTGGAGTAACACACAAGAAGCTGGAGGAACTCAGCGGGTCAGACAACACAATGGAGGGAAATGGGCAGTTGATGTTTTGGGTCGAGGCCTTACATCCCAGAGGAAGGGTCTCAACCCGAAATGTCAACTGATTTAAAGTGGGAGCCTGTGGACATGTAACTCCAGTGTGGTTGGCTGTGAAAGATATTTAAAGGTCAAAACAAAAATAACTGCAAAATCAACTTAATTTGTTTTAATCAATTTATGAGCAAAATATATTAGTTCCAAATGAATGTATCATTTAGGTTTTATAATTTTTAAGACTAGTGTTAACAATTAAGCAAGCAATAAATACAGGAATGTGATCTTATCTACCTCTAATACACTGATCTCCATCTGTCTGCCTGCCTGAAGATTCCTGGATTTCTTGTTAACCAACAAGTGAAAATCTTTGGCAGCCCCAGTTTTGGGGGAACTTAGACAAAGCCTATGCATTTGCAGAAAAAGCATCTGGCAACTGTCCTTTGTCTGGAATGGTGTAGAACTGTGGGGGGGGGGGCTCTGGGTTTGATTATTGACCAATTTGAATTGCTTGCGCTCTGATATAACTAACTACCCTCAAGAAGCAGGGTGGAGAAGTTGGCCTCTGGGAAAATGCCTGCGGTCACCTCCAGGTGGACAGCATCTGCTAGTCTTTAACTAATAACCGGCTCTTAGCAGGCTTTGATCCATAAAAGTAGTGCTGTTAATAAAAATGCCAAACTTTAACTGCCAGTAAACTGTCAATGAGTGTTCGCCTAGCTATGAGCTTTGGAATATTTGCAACTGTTCTTTTCATTATGTTGCAAACTTGTCGAGGTGTGCAGGGTAACAAGTGCTATCTTCTAGATGGCATGAACTAGATTGCATGGAATGCTATATGCATCAAGCTTTCTCAACAGCAACTAAGTTACTATCTCACATCTGCGAAGTATAACTGAATATACCAGCGGTACACTGAAGATTATTTGTGTATTATGAAATGGCATAATTATGGCAATGTTCACGTAAGTGTTCAGGCAAGAGGAAGAACACCTCCGTATCAGTCTCTGCTTTTAGTTGTCAGGTAGCAGTACCAGTCTGGCATGTGGGTGATTGACCAAACCATATTTGTTCCATTCAATAAAGCTGACATGAGAACATAGTGAAGAGCTTACTTTGAGCTGTTTTGCTTTTACAAGTGAGTGGGTTGAAGATGTCAAGCCCTCATGGAAAATAGGAGGGAATATTTCAAAACAGAAAATGCTGGGAAGCACTCAGCACGTCGGGCAGCACCTGTGGAAAGAGAAACAGTTAGTGTTTTGGATTGAAGACCCTTCTTCAGAACTGAGTTCAGTTCTGACCAAGGGTCTTTGACCTGAAACAATAACTGTTTCTTTTTCCACAGGTGCTGCCTGACCTGCTGAATTTTTCCAACACTTTCTGTTTTTATTTCAGATTTCCAGCAGTTTTTTTGTTATTTTCAGAGGGATGATTTGATTGAAACTGACTTTTCTGTAGAGTTTTACTTTTTTTTGTTTTTGGCTATTCTTCAGAGGTTTTTAGAACACCTCGCTTCCTACGGCTCAGTAAATCAACCACTGATTTGTACAACACCAACAAGATCCATAGTACAACCTTTGACCTGTGCCGTGTTTGACAGATCTCATTCACGGGTAAAATGGGGATTCCAAAATTAGTTGGGTTTATTGTTTGGAAGGCTGGCTTGTGGTTCGATGTGCTATGAGGGAAATGTACTCCCTTGTATTAAAAGTACTGAATTAGTGTGAACGTAAAAGCAGAAAATGCTGGAAACACTCAGCAGGTCAGGCAGCGTCTGTCAAAAGCAGAACAGTTGAGGCTTCTGGTCAGCGACCCTTTGTCAAAACTAGGACTGAGAGAAAGACAATTTAATTTCCAGCAGGAAAGATGATGGGGAGGGATGAGTAGAACAGCCCTCTGATAAGTTGAGTCCAACTGGGTTAATGGGGGCAGTTACGAGCAAGTTATGCTTCTTTCTGTGTAACGTGTTGTAAAGAGTGAGGCTGTGGGACTTTCCCAACCTCAGACTATAAGAAAAAGTGATCGGAAGTGATGAGAAATGGCCAGTTCTGATAGAAACAGAAAAAAAGTGCGAGTTACCTAAAGGTGGAGAACCTGATATTAAATCCAGCAGGCTACCATGTATCCAAACAGGTTTTGTTGCTCAGGCTTGCATTGAGCCTTGTTGTAACAGAGCAGCAGACCACAGACAGAAAGGTCCAAGTGGGATAGAAGAGGCAAGCAACCAGAAGTTCAAGGTCACTCCTGTGTGCAGATATTCTGCAAAGTGATCACCCAATCTGCATTTAGTTTCCCCTCAAGAGGAGGCCATGTTGTGAACACCGAATGCAGAACACAAGGTTGGAAGAAGGGAATATGAATCGCTGCTTCACCTGGAAGGACTGTTTCAATCCTCTCCATGTGATGGGAAGGGATGAGGTGTGAATATGTTGTCCTGTTGTCTAATCCCTCATCAGCCTGTAATTTTCTATAGAACCCATGATGTGACCATCTGCAGTTGGGGAATGAGATAACGTTGAGAGGAACAAAGATTTATTAGGATAAGATTTCTTTATTAGTCACATGTACATCGAAACACACAGTGAAATGCATCTTTTGCGTAGAATGTTCTGGGGGGCAGCCTGCACATGTCGCCACGCTTCCGGCGCCAACAGAACATGCCCAGAACTTCTTAACCTGTACGTCTTTGGAATGTGGGAGGAAACCGGAGCACCCGGAGGAAACCCATGCAGTCATGGGGAGAACGTACAAACTCCTTACAGACAGTGGAATCGAACCCGGGTCGCTGGTGCTGTAATAGCGTTACGCTAACCGCTACACTACCGTGCCTTATTACTAATTACTCGTTAGTTAATTTCCCCTCCATTTAACAGATACATCTAATTAGTAAGGTGGTAGTTACCAAGCTATGATCTGGAAAGTTTTAGTTTTTCCTGCAGTTTTGTGTTTTGCGGAGGTATCCTCTCGAATGTTCAAGTCTATATGGGAAATGGATACATCTTCATCACCAAAAGCAATTTGAGGAGCCTGATGATTCTGTCTTGGCTGTGCATTTCAAAGTATTGTACATATTATTGAGTAACATTTGTGCTGGTTTTGCTGTTGAAATAATTGGTTGGTTGCTGTTGCTGTGTAATTACAATTGTGTTAGAGTTCATTGGTTTCAGTGTAGGAAAATTATACCATGTCAGTGCGATACCGGACGGGGTGACCAACTCTCTCTAGTCTGCCAAGTGCCTGAAATCTTTATAGCCATGGTCTAGTGGTAGCATCTTCTTCAATCCAGAGGTGTTAGCCTGCTATCCATATTGACACTTCTAAGGTGGTGCTGCACTCCCACTGGGGCTGTCTTTTAGATAAGACATTAAGCTGAGGCACTGTTTGGCAGGCGTTAAAAGAACCCACGTTGCTATTAGAAAGAAAAGCAGTAATTTTCCCAATGCCCTGGCCCGCATTCATTGCTCAATCAACATGACTTAAAAAAATAGTCACTAAAGCATCGTTATTACGACACCCTTGCTCTGCACGTATTTATTTCTTGTGCTACCTTTGTTGCAACAGTGACATTTGAATCAAAACTACTTAACTGATAGTAAAGTAATTGGGGCATCCTGTTTAGGAAAGGTATTGTATGAAAGCAGCTCTGTTTGCATTGTTGATTTATTAAGCAGGGGTGTGGCAGGACTTTAAATTTGCTGACTTTGGCACAAAGCTGTCCCTAATGTTAAGGGGCAAATGCATGTCTTTAACTGCATGTAGGTTGTATTTTTTTTAGATTATTTGGTAAGGGTGTGGGCTGTGTCCTTACTTTGCTCTCCTACCTTGTGGATACTCCTGTGTCTACGTAATACTGAGGCTCAGCTTTATTCATTTTAGGAATGTTGTATACCCCTTTGGAACCGGGTTTCAATTGTCTTAGACCAGAGTGGGAAATATTACAGGGTAGGAGGGAAAGATCTTCGTTTCGAGAACAGTGATCACATAGGATTACTTCACTGGCATAAACTGTGTGTCTCCATCTTCCTACACTCATAGGAAGCCAGAGGCCTGAGAAATGTAACTGGGACCAGTATATGAACATCATGACAATTTTTAGGAGTAGTTAAATGATGTATTTAATCCGATTTTCCCCTCACACCTCATAATTTGCTTTGGTAGTTGCTTTCTTTTGTTCCTTTTGCAATTGATAAGATATCTTTGTTAGTCACGTACATCGAAACACACAGTGAAATGCATCTTTTGCGTAGAGTGTTCTGGGGGCAGCCCGCAAATGTCACCATGTTTCCGGCGCCAACATAGCATGCCCACAACTTCCTAACCTGTACGTCTTTGGAATGTGGGAGGAAACCAGAGCACCTGGAGGAAACCCACGCAGACACACGGGGAGAACATACAAACTCCTTACAAGCAGCGTCGGGAATTGAACCCAGGTTGCTGGCGCTGTAAAGCGTTACGCTAACCGCTACACTCCTTTATGCCAGTTTTCAGGTAGAGGTTATCGTCGAATGGTGGTATTGTGGACACAATCCAGAGGCAGAAGCTAATATTCTGGAGACATTAATGCAGTCACGGCACGGCAGGTGGGGAATTTAAATTCAGTTAATTAAAGTTAGTTTCAGACATGGTGACCGGATTGTGGTTGAAAACCTGTCTAGTTCACTAATGTACTTCAGGGAGGGGAATCTTCTGCCATGACCCAGTCTGGGCTGTATGTAACTCCAAGCCCAGGTAATGTGATCAACTCTGAATTGCCCTTAAAAAAAACGTTCCCAGGCCTTCTCAAGTACAACTAGGGATAGCATCTATATCCTGTAAATGAATCAAAAATAAATCTCTCTTCCATTTCAGAAACTTGTCTCTTTAGTTTCAATAATAATTTCTTGATTTTTTTAAAAAAATGGATTATTTTTGTTTCTCCATCCCTTTCCAAATTTATTTGTACAAGTAGTTTACATTTGACTTCCTGTGAGTTTGTTTATGGTCAGTGAAAACATCCTGGAGACATTGTGCTCAAGGTAAACAGGCTCTTGGGTTAATCTACTTGCAAAGAGCTTTGCAAATGTTAAAGTGCCCAATTTGGGAGCAATGTGAAGTAAGACGTGGGGAGAATTTGAGTCATTGGGGATTGCACGCAGTTTAGTTTGTGTTTGTTGCAGAAGGTTGCAAGTCCTCCTGGACTTTTCCCTCTGCTGGATACAGATATACACAATCCATAAATTGGACATTTATTAGAAGCAATAAAAGCAGTGAAATTTCATCAATCTTTAGTGATAACGCTTTTGGAACTCCCAGGAAAGTGAAGGCATTGTCCTCCTCCTCTACCCTCATGAAGCACTGATTTCAGTGGGGAAAAGGGTGGTGTACCTGAGATAATTATGTATAGCATTGCTTGTACAATTCTTACTCAGATGGACCTCTGGTTGTTTGCATTCAAGCTATCGCCAGATTTTCTCTCTCAAAACAATGGTGCATATTTATGCACCTTTAAGAAGGCTCAGTGGTGTGAACTATAACCTTAACACCTCCAGCTCACAAATTGAGGGAAGAAATCCACCTGCAACGATTCAGATCCAGTGCATTATGCAACATTTTTCCAAGTCGACAGACATCTCTCCCAATCCAGCACTATTCTTAAAATGCTTCTGGATCTGTTCAACTCTTGCATAAATGTCTGTTGTTGTCAGGATTGTGGCTGTTTACCCCCGTGCTTTCTTCCAGATCACATATGTTAATCTTAAAGATTAACAGAGATTCTGTTCAGACCCCGTTTGTTATTGGTTGCCAGGAAGGACAGCTATCATTAATGTTAAATTCTCTCTGTATGCTAACCCCACCAGATACAACTGTGTACAACTTTGGGTTTTAGAGCCAAACGAGTCACAGTTGTGTAGCAGGAGGGTTATAGGACCTGGAATCACTTAATGGAGACGTGAGACCACAGATGCTGGAATATAGAGCAAAAAACAAACTGCTGGAGGAAAACAGCAGGTCAGGCAACATCTGTGAAGGGACATGGACAGTCAATGTTTTGGGTCAAGACCCTTCATGTGGACTGAAAGAAGGAGGGGAGATGGCCAGTATAAAGGGGTGGAGTTTTGCTTGTCAGCTTCTTGCTCCACCCCTTCCATGGGTTGAGTTCCTCCAGCAGTTTGTTTTTTGCATGGAATCACCTAACACGGAAGGTGGCCATTCAGCGCAGTGAATGAGAATCAGCGCGCGAAAGTGAATACAATCAGTCTCACTCCATTGCATTTACTCACAGTGGTGTAAGTTTTTACTACACGAATGTATCCAATGTCCACTTTGAAAGCTGCAGCTGAATCAGATTGTTCTGTCCTTCCAGACAGTGCATTCCAGTTCACTAACTCACCGTTTAAGAGATAATTCATCTTGTACCCCAGCTGGTTCTTTACCTGTTGCCGTAAATCCATCGCAAGGGTATGTTTGTTGGGCTGTTTCTGTTCTGAAAAAATTATTGAACATGCTGTCAGCTTGCAGACAGACCCGGTGGTTAGGTTTCCCAGATAGAATTTGGGACCTGCCTCCATAGGAGGTGTCTGCTTTAGTTAGAGCTCTTGAGGCAGTCTTGACGTGAAGGGACAAAGCATACATTAGTTTTATCTTTTGGCATTTATTATAGTTGTGACTTCTTAATTGGCTTCATCTTCATTAGTTTGCTCTGCCATCTGGGTAAAGATGAGGCAAGTGGTTGACAATGTATGGATGGTGTCATCCTACCTGATGCATTGTGGCAAGGTGGCCCCTGCCCATTAGAGCAACTGGATTGGTTCTGGGGAAGGAAAAAGACTGATTTTTGTATTTAAAAACAATTCACAGACTTTTTTTCTCTTGCAATTTATGCTGTTGGCTTGAAATCCTAAAGAACCTTCACCAGTCCCAGTCTTAAATAAAGAGAAAATGCTGGAAGTACTCAGCAAGTCAGGTGGTATCTGTGGAAAGAGAACCAGAGTTAATGATTCAGGCTGAAGACCCTTTGTCAAAACTGGAAAAAGAGAAAACAAGTTGGTTTTAACTGCAGAGAAGGTTGGGGAGGAATGGATAGGACAAAGGAAATATCTCAGATAGGGTGAGGCCAGGGTTGCTGTAGGGTTAAGTAGAGGTCATCCGTTGATGGGTTAATGAGAGAGAATACAGAAAAAGGAATGTGAAAAGACATCAAATGCAGGGTTGTCTGACATGCCCAGTATGTCAGGAGAGAGAGAAACTTGAGCCAATATCACAGGTGACTTATGGCAGAAGTGACCAGTTCTGATACAGGCAGAGAAAATGAGTTACCTGAAGCCTCCCTCCATGGACTCTTGTCTACACTTCTTGCTGCCTTGGTAAAGACCCCACCCACCCCAGTCATTCTCTCTTCTCCCCCTCTCACTGGCCAGAAGACACAAAAGCTTGAAAGCACGTACCTCCAGGCTCAAGGACAGCTTTTATCCCGCAGTTATAAGACTATTGAACAGTCCCCTAGTATGATGAGATGGACTCTGCACTTCACAATCTACCTTGTTATGCCCTTGCACCTTATTGTCTGCCTGCACTGCACTTTCTCTGTAACTGTAACACTATATTCTGCATTCTGTTATTGCTTTTCCCTTGTACTATCTCAATGCACTGATGTGATGAAATGTTCTGTATGGATGGGATGCAACACAAAGTTTTTCCACTGTACCTCGGTACCCTGGTGCGGGAGGTAGTAAACCAATTAATTAAGATGTAGAGTTTGACATTAAGTCAGGAAGGCTGCAGTGTGGCCAGATGGAAGATGAGGTGCCGTTCCTCAAGCTTGTGTTGGCAATGTTATAACAGTGGAGGAAGCCATGGACTGATAGGTCAGCATGGGAGTAGGCTGGAGAATTAAAGTGACAGGCACCTGCAGGAAACTGTTGAGTTACCCCTCCCGACTGAGCACAGGTGCTCTGCAAGGCAGTCACCCAATCTGCATTGGCTTTCTCGAACGTAGAGATGACCACATTGTGAACATTGGATGCCGTACACTAGATTGGATAGGCAAGTGGATTGTTGCTTCATTTGGAAGGACTGTTTGGGTCCCTGGATGGTGGGAAGGGAAGAGGTGAAAGGACAGGTGTGGCATCTTCTATGGTTACTGTGGAAAATGTCATAAGAAGGGGAGTTGTTGATGGGGACGGAAGAGCAGACCAGGGAATGGCAACAGGAACAGTTCCTTTGAAATGCTAAATGGAGATAGGAGGGGAAGATGTGTTTAGTGATAGTGGGTCACCTCATAAACTACCCCCACATACCCTGCACACCACCATCTCCCCACCTGTAAAAGTGTCTGCAATTCCCACATTAACCAACTTGGTCACCTCAGAATGCACAAAATCTGGGTGGGGACAAGTCATAACGTCATCCAGCATATAAGTGGGCCCTTTGTATACCATGTTTGTTCTGGTCCTCAAGTACGCATCCATACTGATCCCATTTCCTAGCACTCAGCTTGTATCCTTCTACACATCATCCTCACTCCTATTGCTCTGCCTAATTAGTATCACAGGCCGGCTGCAATACGGATGTGCAATGAGCTCAGTTTGCATTAGACAACTAATCACTGGCCGCACTCATTCCATGTCAGTTTTATTGAATCAATTTGTGTGGGAATCCATTGGCTTCAACAAGTTTACATTTCTTACTTGGTGAAGAAAGGCCTTTTGTTTTCTAATGAAGATTAGACCTATAATAAGCTTGAAGGGTTTTCTTTGGATTGCAGATGTTTGGAAAAAGGTAACTCTTAACCTTGAAGCTCTAAGGCCAACAAGAAGTTTTACATTAGTCAGCGATGGCTGTAATGTTTATTTGATGTTAACTGAAAATGTGCTGGTGTGTTTTGTATTACATATGGTGTGTCAAGGAATGGAGATAACTGCATTCTTCATATAATCACATCAATGGACACTTTGATTAAGAAAAAAGACATTTATTTAATTTGTTTTCCAGAAGATAACCATGCAGTTTGCCCCAGTGTGAATCAGTGGTAAATCTAGATGACAAATTTTGACTCTGTGATGTTTTGGGAACCCACTTGAGTCTTGCAGGTGTAAATGGATATGAACACAGTGACATCCTGCTTCAGCACCACCTGCTGGCCTCTCCTTCAAGAAGGAGAAGAACACAGAATGTAGGACTGGCATTATCTCCAAGTTACACATCTTTCGTCTTCTCAGGCAGTCCCTTGAGGATGACTTGCTTTCCTACTCCAGTTCTGGAGGTTCTGAGGTGGCTGGTGAGGCCGCTGTGGGATCTGCAGACTCTTCCGCTGGTGGGACAGTCGGTGCTTGATGTGGCTGACAGGAAGCTTGCAATGTGATGCACTCCTTATGCCGTTTACACTGGGCTTCTGCATGCTCCCGGTGCATGAGCTCAAAGTTATTGATGCCATGCCAAATGCTCCTCCTCCATTTTGAGCAGTCATGGAGCAAAGATTCCCACAAGTTAGTGGGGATATTATACTTTCTCAAGGATGTTTTGAGCACATCCTTGAATCTTTTTCTCTGTCTACATGATAATCTCTTGTTTGGAATAGAGTGTCTACTTGGGAAATCTGATGTTGGGCACGACTTGCCTATTGGAACTGACCAAGTGCAATTAGGGCCTTAATGCTGGAAATATTGGCCTGGAAGAGGCCACTGACATTGGTTTGCTTCCTCTGCCAGTGTTGGTGGTATCTCTCCAGTGCTTCGAGGTGTCTGCTGTATATAACACATCAAGGACGGCAGGGATCACTGCTCCCCAGTGGGGCATGGGCTTTGTTCTGGGTTTGACCCATTGATTTTCAAATACTCTTTTCCTCAAATGGTCAAAGGCTTTGTTTTGTGCATCGAAGATAATTAAAATCACCATGAGTATCTACTTTCACTAAGAGTTGGCTCCTGAGATATGGAAAGTGGTACACAGTTTTCAGGGTCTTGTCATTTTTGGTGATGTTGTGCAGTGGGAACAGGTTGTTGGGGGATGTTTGTTTTGTGGCTGTTAAGTGTAAAGTCCTTCTTGCATGTGTTTCAGTGAACAAATCGATAGTGATTTGGTACCCAGCCACAAGCACCATCAGTGTACTGCAGCTTGATCACTGAAGCTGGGGTGACCTTGATATTTTAGTGGAGGTGACATGGGTTGAACTGTTTCCTGTTTGTCCTGTAGATTAGCTCCACTGGGAAACTGTTGGAGGCAAGGTGCAGTGTTGCTGGAAGAAAGCTTTGGAAAAGTTTGGCGACAATGATGCAGAGCTGCTTGATGCCAGTCTCCACTGAAATTGGGATCGACTGTGGCTTGCATCTCATTCCTGAAGTTGACGTAAGATGGAGAAGAATTTCTGCGGGTGGCTAAATTTGAGAAGGGTGCTTCAGTCTCATGGTCTCTCTCAATCGGTGGAGGCTTTTGAGAGGTTCAAGTTTGTTGTCATAAGCATACATACACGGGGTATAAATGCCATGAAAATTGGCTATTTGCAGCAGCAGCACAGTACGTTACAAATTGACAAAAATAAATTAACATAAATTATACGTAACGTGCACAACAAAATAAACATGCCTCTTTGAAATGCAGCAAACAGGAATTATTTGTTGATCATAATCCACACTACAATTTGAGGAGCAGCTTCTTTGCTGCTGGGAAGGAGCACTTAGGGAGGACATTGTCAAGGACTTTCCTGCGGTAGAAAGCAGGAAGGTCCATCTATCGAAGGGGCAAACAGAATCGTCTCATTCGGTGAAGGTTGTCAGGATCACAGTGCTTTTGAGGACGTGTCATGGTGCAGGTGTTGTGGGCCCAGTAATGTAATCCAACTGGCACTAGTTGCTGGGTTACAGGTGTTGCCGTGTAGTCTTGTGTGGTCTCTGTGGCAAAATGGGATGCTGGTTGTGACAAGAGCACACTCCAACCAGTTTTGTCAGGAGGATGACTCCAATGGAGTTAGTTTTCCTTACTCTATCCTTGCCAGTCATACCTTGCCAGAGGATTGATTATTTTCTGACATTAGTGCTAAGGTCACCCAGTAGTCCCTTCTAACATACAGGCTAGAACTTTTCCAAGGCTGGTCTGGAAGTCTTCCATGGCTGCATCCTTAGCTTTAAGGGTTGGTGCATGTGTGCTGATGACCATCAAATGCTGATTTGATATAAGAACGAGTCAGAGGATCATGAGACATTCACATCCCTTGGGAGTCACCTGAGACCCACTCCTTGAGGATAGAGTTCTTCCAGTTTGCTCTTTTGGTGTTCAACTACCTTGATCTTTTGAGCTAGCTGTCTCCCATCTGCTATGCCTCACTCAGGATGTCATGCCATCTAAGTTCCAGGCTGTGAAAGCAGAGTGACATTCAGCTCTGTTGGCAGTTGGGTTGTCTGTGAGGCTTCCACTTCTCGAACATATGAGGAGAGGAAAAACCTGTGTGTGACTTCTATTAATGTGGGATAGCCATTGCACACCAGCTACCACACAGGCTTGACTGAGGTCATGTTTCAGTGGAAGGGGAGTCCAGGACCATAAGAGACCAGTGTCACACATAGGTGGTCTTTCTCCGTTGGGCACCCACTCTCGCACAGCCACAGTTGCCCTTGACCACTGCCTCCTCATTGCCACTCTCTCCTGGTCCCTCTCATCCTCTATTTCACCCCCCCCATTCCTGAAACACTCTCCACCTAACCTCCTCCCACCCTGAGTCCCTCTCCTCAACCCTTGCACCTCAACCCTTGCACCTCTTCCCCCTCTCTCTTGCACCTTACTGTTTGGCCCTCGCCTTCCTTCCCCTGCACTGGCTACTCCTGCCCCAGCTCCTCTTCAGCCCGCTGCTCTCCTCTCTGTCCCTTCTCTCTCCCCACCACAGCTCCCCCCTGTGCTCTTCAGTTCTTGAGAAACCCCTCTCCCCCCAACCCCAGCTATCACTGAGTGCCCAGCAGTAGTTCAAGGAAGTGTATGGCCAGTCAGTGGCAATGCCCTTGGGTGGGCAGGCACACTTCAGCCCTCCGAGCTTCATTCCTGCCCCTGGCTCCCATTTCAGACCGTTATAAATGTTGCTGAGCCATTTACTGAGAATGAATGGTGCTTGTACTAAAAGTCAAAATGTCAAAAAAATAAGTCGAGTATTGTCACATGCACGAGTATAGGTATGTACAGGTGCAATGAAAAGCTCACTTGTAGCAGCATCGCAGGCACATAGCATCAGATACACAACATTCGCAAGAAAAACACAAATTAACAACATAAATAGTACAAAATTATACAAGGATAAGGCAGAAGCAGCTGAGTGTAGCTACTCAATACATCTCCTCCTCTCTGACAATCAACACAGGCACACCTCGAAGATGCATGCTTAGCCCATTGCTCTACTCTTTCTACAGTCATGACTATGTGACTAGGCACAGCTCAAATGCCATCTATAAATTCATCAATGACACCACTGTTGTTGGTAACATCTCAGATGGCAACAAGGAGGTGTACAGGAGTGAGGTAGATCGGCTGGTTGAGTGGTGTTGCAACAACAACCTCGCACTCAACGTCAGCTTTATAAAACTCTGGTTTGGCGGAATCTGGAGTATTGCATTCAATTCTGGTTGCCTATTATAGGAAGGATGTGGAGGCTTTGGAGAGGGTGCAGAAGTGGTTTACCAGGATGCTGCCTGGATTAGAAGGCATGTGCTATAAGGGTTGGGTTGTTTGCTCTGTAGCAGCAGATGCTGAGGGGAGACCTGATTGAAGTTTATGAAAATTATGAGAGGTATAGATAGAGTAAACAGCCGGTATCTTTTTCCCTGGGTTGAAATGTCTAATGCTGGAGGACGTGCATTTAAGGTGAGGGGGGTAAGTTCAAAGGAGATGTGTGGAGCAAGTTTTTTTTGTTTACACAGAGAGCGGTGGGTGCCTGAAATGTGCTGCCAGGGCGGCAGTGGAAGCAGCTACAACAGAGATGTTTAAGAGGCTTTTAGATAGGCACATGAATGTGCAGAGAATGGAGGGATATGGACATTGTGTAGGCAAAAGGGATTAGTGTAATTGGGTGTATAATTACTGTTCCATGTTAACTGTGGAAGCCCCATTTTCATTGAGGAGGCCCACTGCCCCATCTCAGGGCAATGAAATCAACTTTGCCTTGTGCTGCCCACATCCTGAAAGCAAATAATTTTTTAAAAATCCCCATGCCTTGTACTAGTAAGGTGTGGGTTTCTGTTTGCAGTTCAAAACTGAGTTCTCAGTCTCAGTCATTCCCTTGCTGGGAATGAGGAGGTTGAGCAGAGGCATGTAGGTGGAGACGTGTATAGATCGGTTTGGAAATGGTCCAACGTGGGGGAAGCAGTGTAAGCGTTAAGATTGGGGTTATGGATCTGATGTGGGAAATTACAAGGTAAACGTCTGATTTTGTGAAAAGTTACTTGTGTGTGTGCACTTCTCTAATACATCTTCGCTCATCTTCCAATAAGTTGTACACTTCAGGTTGCTTTTGCAAGCTAGAATCTTCAGTAGTCTTGAAATGGGGTTTAATTTTTAAAATCAGAAGCTTTATGGCAGAGAATACTTCAGCGGTGTGCTCTGTTGGTTTACAATTTCTTTTCCAGTGAGAGTCAAAGTTCTTTACAACCCAAAGCTTGTCTGTTTGGTTGTCTGCCCAAAAATGGCTTGTTGTCTGAAAGTCCTCTTCTGCAGCCTCTTTGGATGTTTCCACGTTCAACAGGTTGCTGCGATTGTTCTGAATGACTGCTAAAATGCAAATTGCTGTTTATAGGTGCTGGTAATCAAGTGATCATTGATGAATCTTGCATCGTTTTTTTGTCCTGTTTTCCTTTAAGTTTGTAATGGTAAGAGTGAAAGGTGTGAGTGCTTGATTTACTGAAATATGCATTTCTAATATGTCCAAAAGCATGAGCAACAAATAAAATGCTGGAGGAACTCAGCAAGTCAGGCAGCATCAATGGAGGGAAATGGACCCTTCATCTAGACTGGATCCCTTGTGGTCCTGAACTCCTGTTCTACTGGAACATGACCTCAGTCAAGCCTGTGTGGTAGCTGGCGTACAATGGCTTTCCCATGTTAACAGAAGTCACACACAGGTTTTTCCACTCCTCAATATGTTCCAGAACTGGAATGTCACCCCCTGTCCTGAAACATCAACTGCCTGACCCGCTGAGTTACACTAGCATCTTGCAGATTGCAGCACCTGCAGTCTTGTGTCCCCAGAAACGTGAATTTATTTGGGAACTCCTGCACGATGCAATGCCCATCTAATGTTTTTGTGACATCAACATTGCTACAGCTATTTCATGTAGAATTTAGGAAGTGCAGCCTGACCATAGCAACTTGCATTCATGTAGCACCTTGTAAAGTAGCAAAAATATCCCAAATTGTTTCTCTGGAACATTATAAAGCAAACTTTGACACCAAGGCAAATCAGCCAAAAGTTCGGCTGCAGTAAATTTTAAGGCTCATGTTTAAGGAGCAAAGAGAAGTGGACAGGTGAGAGAATTTCAGAGCTTGGACAATTGAAGGCATGGCTCCCAGTGGGGGCAGATGAGGGATGGTCAATACAACCGATGCTATATCTGTGCAACGTAGTTAGGGAGCGGGGGTGTTGATCCCACAGTCATAACTGCTCCCTCTGTGGGTAAAAACGAGATGAGGTTAATGGTAGTTCTCCAAATGCTTGTTGTGGACATACTGATAGCCACTGTGGCCGCCTTTTGAGAAACTGACATCTTGTGTCTGTCTCCAGCCATTGCTTAGCTGATCGGCATCACTTCTACTGTGAGCTGTGACAACTGCTTTCTCCCTTCCACACGCTCCTTTTGTTTTATAGACCTTGTGTGAAACTTTAATAATTTGTAAATTTGAACATTTCCCAGACTTCCTCAGTTGAATATTACATCATTTTACATTAACTGTCAATTGTTGAGGGTTTTTTGCTTTTCTGACCAGCTCCTGGGCTTTGTCTAATCACTGTGTACTTATGTGAGTGGAATGACGCCCATGTGTAGCTTAGTACGTGGTTCCTTAGAGAAGAAATAGGTGCCAACTCCCAGTGCAAGGAACTGTTGTTTTCACCATCCTTGCCGCTCAGCAGTTTCAAGTATCATTCGTATAATGTTTCCAAGTCCTTGTCTGCATTCACTTTGTTAGAAACTGAGCAGTGGAGCTTAATTTGGCTTTGGTAACTCATTTTAAGTCATATGAACTTTTTTAATATACCCCCACAAAACTTTGAAAGGAATTACTTGTCTGTCTTTCAGGCCACCAAGCACTTCCTGGAGGAGATCAACAAGTGGACAACCCAACATGGCATCTCTCCTCTTTCCTGGAATGCTGCTGTCAAATTCCTCATGGCCAGAAAATTTGACGTATACCGTGCCATTGAGCTCTTTCACTCATACCGGGTAAGCTGGGTATTAATATTTGTCTGTGCATGTTGGAGTATGTATACGTACTAGGGGGAGTGATATGGATGTGTGTGGTGTTGAGCAGTACTTGGGAGAAGCACTCAGTAGCAGATTTTGCTTTGTAGATCATTTTCCTTCAATTCACCCAGGGTAGGGAAGTGGTACCTTGCAGTCATTTTCACTTTGTTTTTCTGTTGTAGTTTGTTTGTGCATCATGTGCCACACTCCATCGTCATCATCTAGTTGCTATCTTACAAATAAATATCCAGCACATTTGTTCAAAAGGCAACAGCTGATAATGGGAGCAAAAGTCCTTGAACCCTGACACGGGGGGAGTAGAATGAACTCTATTCAATTTTTGACATTAATACAAATTCCCTTTGAAAAATAAATATTATAAAGTCAAGACAACTAACTTCTTTTTGGATTTCCTCTGTTCGTCTTATTTAAAATAATAATATTTGAATGAATGTGAAAGTGTCACAAGCATTGTTACATTTGAAGGGTTAAAACCCAGCAGTCCAAAGCCGCTGATATAATAGTATGTCATGCCCTTTCTCTCCCTGTACCCCTCTGTACAACAGTGGCTACGCTTAGAGGTAATTCGTGGAAGGGACATCAAAAAGATCCGATGCAAGTCATTTTGCTCAATCAGCACACCATTGAAGTCATTGCTACTTTGATCTTAAACAACTCTTGAAAATAAAGCCAGGGTGATTGTGGAGAAGCATTTCAGGTTTCTTTCCTGATTGACAGGAGTTATTTTTAAATGAACAATTTAATTTTTTTCCCCTTTTGTGGGCTAAGTGCCTCTTTCAGATTTTCAGTGAATCTTGTATAAGTGTAGGAGTAAGCCTTTCAACTGATTGAGTTAATTCCCCCACATATCACATTATACCTGCCTTAGTTCCTTGTCAAGTAATACCATTAAATAACAAACATTTTGTCAAACACAATTTTGAAATTTATTATAGATATATCTTCAACAGTGGCAGTCGTATTAGGGAAAATGCCGGAATTTATGATTAAGGAAGTAGGAGAGTGCACTTGGAAGGAATGTGCAGAGCTGGTGTAGGTTTGTGAAAAGGAAGTCATATTTGATAATACGTTGAAGTTTTTGAGACCGTAAGTAGTGGAATTGGTAAAGGTGAAAATGGTGTATTTGGACTTTTAGAAGTCCTTCAATGAGGTGCCCCAGAAGAAATTATTAACTAAAATTAGATCACACAGACTGAAGATTTGTTACTAGAGTTGGGGACTGTGACCAGTGGGATGTTGGAGGGACTAGTGGTGGGGCCACAGGTTGTCACAGTCTACATCAGTAATTTGGATCAATCTGGGTGCCAATGTTGCCTGTAAAGTGGATGTAGAGAGACTTGAGGGGTATATAGACAGACCAATTGAATAGGCAAGTATATATTAGATGGAACGTAATATGGAAAAGTGTGAGGTCATCCACTTTGAAAGAAAAATAGGAAGGTGGCATTTTTTTTAGTTGAGGAAGGAAAGGTGTTGGTATTCAGAGGGATCTATCTGAAAATTTATATGCAGATTGCATGAGCACTTTGGAAGGCTTGTGGTCTTTATTGTGAGAGGATTTGAGTACAAGACTAGAAGTGTCTTGCTCCAATTATATAAACCCCTGGTGACACCACATATGAAATATTGTGTACAATCTGGCCTCTCTATCTAAGCAAGGATATAACTGCAATCGAGGAAAAGCAATGAAGGTTCACCTGACTGGTTCTTGGGATATGTCGTGTGAGGAGAGATTATGCAGAATGAAACGCTGCTATCTAGAGTTCCGAAGAATGGAAAGTGATCTCATTGAAACATACAGAATTCACAAGAAGTTTAGCAGAGAAAACACGGGGTTAATGTTATCTAGAATGGTTGTCTAGAACCAGGGATCACAGTCTCAAAATAAGGGGTCAGCCATTCAGGACTGAGGTGAGAAGAAATGTCTTCACCCAGATGGCAGGGAGTCTTTGAAATTCTCTATACAAGTGGGCTGTGGAGATCAAAAGAGGAAATCAAGGGATGTGGAGTTAGTGCAGGAAAGTGGCACTGAGGTAAAAGACTAGCCATGACATTGAATGGCAGAACAGGCATGAGGGGCTATTTCTAAAGTTTGGGGGAAGAGAAATCAGATTTCTAATTTGCTTTTTAATGAAGAAATGCTTGCTGATATCATTTGAATGCTCCAGCTCTCCTTACCAAGGAGCTAGGCTATTCTCAGTATTTAACACTGGACAGGTTTTGGATCACACTGGCACTGTCATTTAGGACCACATATTTCTACCTCTGTGACTTCACTGATCAGCCCCTTCCTCTGCTCATCAGCTGAAACACTTCAATATGTCTCTGTTCCCTCTTGACTTGACTATTCCAGCATAGGGCAGCCTCCCTCATTCTAACCTTCTTGGCACAAGTCTAACCACTACCTCAGTATAGCAACACTATGATCACTTTGCACTAAAATGGACTTTGTTTTTTTTTTGTTCTAATTGTGTCCTTTCTTGTAAAAAAAAATTGAGTATAATTTATGTTTTTCTTGTGAATGCTGCTTATATGATGCTATGTGCCTGTGTTGCTGCTGCAAATAAGTTTCTCATTGCACTTGTGCATCTGACAATAAACTCAATTTTGACTTTGATTGTACATTTGGTCATTCAAAGCCTAGCTTTCTTCTAACTTGAACCATTAATTGCCCATGTACAAGGTGGCCTGTGTTGACTCTAGGTTAAGTAATGTGTAGATTTTTAAAGGACTTCATCCTCATTTTCAAATCTCTCCATGGCCTT
Source organism: Pristis pectinata (assembly GCF_009764475.1). NCBI lineage: Eukaryota > Metazoa > Chordata > Chondrichthyes > Rhinopristiformes > Pristidae > Pristis > Pristis pectinata. Next base: position 6,000,581 of record NC_067436.1, read on the forward strand.
GCCCCCATCTCAATCAATAGTTTCTAATTTTCTTCAGGCCTACAAAAGATATTTGTGTTCCTCCAGTTCTGGCCTCTCAACCACTTCACCTTTGGTGGCTGTGACATCCATTGCCAAGGTCCTAAACTCTGGAATTTCCTCACTAAATCTCACTGCCTCTCTACTTCTTTTTCTTCTAAAACACACCTTAAAGATATCACTTTGATCATATTTCCTTACAAATTAAGAAGAAGCCATTTATCCCATCGAGTGTATGCTAGCTCACTGAACAATCCCATTCTCCCATTAATTTTCCCTGTAACCCACTCTCCCCACATTTCTCATCAATTCTACTACCCACCTACACTGGGGCAATATTCAGTGACCAACTAACATACCAACCCACACATCTTTGTGATGTGGGGGGAAACTAGAGAACTTATGCAGTCACAGAGAAACAGGCAAACTCCACACAGACAGCACTGGAGGTAAGGACTGAACCCAGGTTGCTGGAGCTGTGAACCATCTGCTCAACTAACTGTTCCACTGCGCCACCCAAGCTTCTGGTTATGTGCCTTGTGTGTTTCGGTATGAAATTTTGTTTGATAATGCTCTGTGAAGCACCTTGGTATGTTTTCAATGTGCTAAAGAGTTATAATGCATGTTGTTGATGTAGCTGTAATTTTATGCCCATTACCTTGATTCTTCTCCAGAACTAACCATTAGAAAGCACATTGCCTATGTTCAGTTCCTCTACACCCTGTCTGCTAACTCTGCTAAGATCAGTAGTTTGATAGAAAGGGGAATGGAAATTTGGAGACATAACTCTAGTTATGCTTTTGGTTCACTCCCAATAATATCTCAAACTTTTTGATACATTGAATTCAGTAAAATGCTTATTTTGATGCTGTTTCCTGGAGGCATTGCCTGCTTTCTTTGGTATCATACTTCCATGTGTTCTAGTTAACCTGTGACTGCTGGGTTAATGTGTGCCTTGAGAGATTGTTCGAGATGTGAGAAAACTTGAGCTCAGTTTTGTTACCACTCATCATCCTCAAAACCATATCTAGCAAGCACTTGTAAATGCCTATTAAAAGGAACCGGTTACTCACTTCCCAGCCTCTGGTCATTGAAGGAAATTATAACATTTCAGATCAATTAATTCAGAACCTGTGACCTTCCTGTATCTCATTTCAAGTGGCTTACTGGATACAGTCACCCAGCCTTCTGAAGAGTTTCTTTATTCCTGCTTGTTCTGTCTGTCAAAATATGGATGTGGCCTGGTTTCATTCTTGGCTTTGTTCTCAAAGCTGTGAGACTCCTTCCCTCATTTGTTCCCGCTGCAGCTTTTGCACTTATAAAACCCAAGTTAATGGGTGTTTCATTCAGCCAGACTTAAACATTTTAAATAGTGGCCTCATCCCTTGAACTTTTTTAAAATGATATTAAAATATTAGCCAGAATTAATATAATGGCCATTTCAAAAAGAGCAGAATAAATTCACAAAAAACATACACTTGTATTGCATGTTGAAATTACAACCTTCCAGTCGACAACATTTGTATTTTTTGCATATGCTTCTCTCTGTTTTAATAGTTTCCAACACTACAAATTATGGGGGTTGCGGTGAGCAATGAGGCAAGGGGAAGGGTAATGTTTCTATAGATTTCGAGATAACCTATTTTCAATATATTCGGTGTGATGCTAGGGAGAAAATTTTACATTCACTGTATATTCAAGTTCACTTACCTAGTCAGGAAAAGTGAGTGCTTTTTTTTGTGCGCACATGTGTGCTCCTCTGTTTACAGCTCCTCTTGGGAGATCAAGCAGTAGATGAAGGCAAATTGCCTAAAGTCCACTTGGATGATATCCAAAAATTAAGATCCCACACAGTAATACATAAGCCATGTGCAGAGGAAGAATTCTTTCCCACAGCTGTTGATATTGCCTTCTTCCCTCCCTTTGCCTTGAATAAAAACTTAGTCCTGCACAAGCTGGACCACGTTGCCACAGTCTGTGCTAGCTATTAAAAGCAACCAAAGCCATAGCTGCCAAGTCAGTATTGGGAACAGTATAAGTGAAACCATGCCAGCCCTTGTCCTGGGTTCTGATTAGGCATAATTAAGCAGAATCCTCATCTATTGAATTTCTATGAACAATTCTCCACTCTCTCCTTGGAAACTTGTTTGACTCAGCCAGAGTATATCTGTGTACTGATGCACTCCTACAAACTACGTCGCTTAAGGCAAGCTTGACTCATCCCTTCCCCTTGCCAAATGCTGCTTAAGGGCTGTGCTGTTTTTACTGTGCAGGCTCTTCAATGAGACTTTGCATCGACTTGTCACTTAATCAGAGCTGCTTTGACATAACTTGGTTGACAAAGTGCTCTACTGCCAACCTTGAATTGTAAATAAGTATTCAAAGTAATCGTTTCACTGTCTTGCCTTTGAAGCCAGTGAGGCAGAGTTGCAAGTTTGAGTATGTTGCTCCATAGAGTGAACAGATGTGAATTACTACAGGAGAACTGACCACTGTTATAATAGTGAATTTTCAAAATGTTTTAAAAGTAATATCATGTGTACAAAAGCAAAAGACGCTGGAAGCTTGAAATAAAGACAGAATATATGACAAATATTTTGCAGGTCATTTGTGAAGAGAGAAACAGAGTGAATAGTTACATGAACAAAGTTTGCCCAAGTTACCAGGTTGTTCATTGCCTAACATACAGTTTTAATACCTCATAAGTGGAGTGTTTGGCAGATAAATTGAATTCTTAAATTGAACTGTGTGAAAGATGTAGGCTGAGACACAAGAGATTCTGCAGATGCGGGAATCTGGAGCAACACATACAAAATGCTGGAGGAACTCAGCAGGTCAGGCAGCATCTATGGAGGGAAGTAAACAGCCGACGTTTCGGGTTGAGACCCTTCATCAGTCCTGACCCGATACATCGACTGTATATTTCCTTCCATAGATGCTGCCTGACCTGCTGAGTTCCTCCAGCATTTTTTGTACATTGAAAGACATAAGCTCATCCTTACGACCTCCAAACAGCCATAATTTAACATCTCGGTAGGGTTCACACAATCCAGCTGATCCTGGTGTTAAATTGGAGGACAAGAATTATTTGTTTCAGAAATTGGCAAGGATCGTTGTACTGCATTCTGTGCTTCAATGTCCAAGCGAGATAAAAGCGAAATGCACTTTTTCATTTCCTTTTGTTGCATTGGAACCAGAATTGGTCAGAAGTACTCCCTGGTATGGGGCAGGAATAGCCAGAGCTGGTCCCTGGTGGGCTGGGGGAATGGCTGGAATGACCAGCCAAGGATGTAGCTAGTGTTCCTGGTCGAAAGCCTCAGATAATGGACAGCACCTCCCATGATACAGCACTCCCTCAGGACTGCACTCGTTAGTCAGCTGGATTTCTGTGCTTGTCTCCGGAGTGTACCTTGAAGCTACAGCTTTTTGACTAGTCTCAGAGAGCTTCTAACCAAACCCAAGACAACCTTGATTGCAGTATGGCCTTAACGGGTCTTGCTATGGCACAGCTAATACATCTGATCCCAGAGTGCACATGCACTGCATTTGTTCACTTATTGGAAATTGCCGGATTTACATAAGAGTAATCCAACACCTGTGGAGAGAAACGGCACCACTGACAATTTGGTTCTAATCCTGTATTACCATTTTATTTTACAAATATTGATTTATCAGTTATTTCTAGAGTTTTCTGTTTTGAAGTCTGGATTTCTACTGCCAGCATATTCTTCTTTTGTTCCCTTGCAGAGTTAGGGAACTCGGGCTCCACTTGTTCATCTTCAAGTAGAGGATGTAAGGAAGCGGGAAAGAGCCCGATAACTAAGGGGTAGTGCTTGTGGTTGTTCATTCAGAAGCTCGTGTTGACCTGTTAAAGGTAGTTATCATGGAGGAACTGCCTGTTCATCTGAAAGGAGGAGGCAAAAAGGGTCTTTCTACCTTAGCGCTAACACAATATTGTTCAAAAGTAGGATTAAATATGAATTGTAGCTTTTTGTTTGGTGATACACCATTGCAATCTCCTGTAGCTCAATCTTCCTTTTCAATGATTCTAGATTATCCCCATAACGAGGAGTATCTTGACACAATGATCTGGTCCACACTTCTTAAGTAATTCGTATTTTTGAATCCAAAAACCCAACATGTTAAATTGATGGGGACATCTCCAAGTGTGTGGAGATGTCCTCCAGAGCTGTGGCAGAACAGAATGCATTTCATCAGAGAAAATACTCTTAAGTTGCAAATATATACCTTTCATCGCATTCATTTAATTGCTGGGGTAGAGAGGATGAATACCTTCTGGACATCTCACCATTTTTTGAAATAAATGAAATATTTCTGGTTTCTTTTCAGGATACAAGGTTGAGAGAAGGGATTGTCAAGTTGAAACCTCATGAAGAACCTCTTAGATCTGAGCTGCTAAGTGGCAAATTCACTATCTTGGTAAGCTTGAAAAGGTGTTAAAATGGATATCATTATTGCCTGTCCTGGGCGATTAGTAATTGTGGTGTAGGATAAGATGGTGTACATAGCTGCCCTATTTTGAGACAGTCCAGGCTTTCCCTGGATGGCCCGCGTGTTTGTGTATTAACGGGATGAAGTTGAACTGCAGGTCAGATGTTTCATGGACATGAACCTGAAACTGGACAGGGATGTTAGGCTGGAATTCTGATTGGGGTGGGGGAAGGTTGGGGGCAGATGGTGATCAGATCAATTTTATTTTGTTTTTAGCTTAAGCAATGTGACTGAGATCCTCACTGGGATTTGAAGTACTGATTTGGCCTAAGTTTGCTTAACTGTGTACTCACAGGAGGTGTGACTAGAACACTGATACATTGCTCATAGGACAACCATGTGCTTCAATATCCAGGTTTCACCAAGAAGAAATGAAGTGGGAGCTTTGTTCTGTTTCTGTAAGGAGCACAGGTCCACAATAGAACAATATGCCTACAGAGCTGATATTGAGAACTCGTGATTGAGAGTAGTCTTGGCTGCAGAATGATATTGAAAAGCTAGGAAGTTGGACAGGGCAATGGCAGATGTAATTTAGTCCTGATACATGTGACATGATGCATTTGGTATATCTAATAAAGATAGGATATATTCCATGTGGTAGGGTGCTCGGGTGTGTTGAGGAACAAAAGGACCTCAGTGTACTGACCTAAAGATCCGTGAAGGTTGTAGCACAGGTAGATGAGGCGGTGAAGAAGACAGACCAGATGCTTGCCTTCATTAGTTGGGGTACAGAATATATGAGCAAGGAGGTTGTGGTAAAACTTTGGTTATCTGGAATATTGTGTGCAGTTCTGGTCACCACACTTTTGGAAGGTCCTGACTGGACTGGAGAGGGTGCAGAGAAGATTCACCAGGATGTTGCCTAGGATGGAGCATTTCAGTTATGAGGAGATACTGGATAGGCTGGGTTTGTTTTCCTTGGAGCAGAGAAGGCTGAGGGGAGAGGGTCAACATTATGGGAGACATAGATAGGGTGGATGGTTTAGAAACTTTTCCCTGAGGCAGAGGTGTCTAAGACCAGAGGGCATAGGTTTAGGGTCAGGCATAAGAGGTTAGATGAGGATCTGAGGAAGAATTTTTTTCTCCCAAAGGGTGGTTGGAATCTGGAACACACTGCCTGAGACGGTGGCAGAGGCAGGTACACTCACAACAATTAACAAAATCGTGATTTGCCAAGGCTTAGGAGGCTATGGATCAAGTGCTGGTAAATGGCGTTAGTATAAATGGGTATTTGAAAGTCAAAAATAACTGCAGGTGCTGGAAATCTAAAATAAAATCAGAAAATACTCAGCACGTCAGGCTGCATCTGTGGGAAGGAAAACAGCTAACGTTTTCGGTCAAGGAGCCTTCCTCAAAACTTGATGGTACTTGGTACTTAATGGTTGGCACGGACACGGTGAGCCAAAGAGCCTGTTTCCATGATGAAGTAGAATGTTCAGATGCATCCCCAGATTGTATATTCTTGGCATATCCGTGAAAGTCGAATGTATTTGAATGACTCACATTGGCTGTCTTTTTGGGAACAACCATCTTTGCTCTCTCATCCAGTGGCAATGCTGGACTGCCTTCCTGTCTGAGGGATTGAAGGTGTCAATGTAAGCCCGTTTTCTTTTCGCTGGGCTTTGAAGGCCAAGATGTTGTGCTTACATGGGACCACCAGGTGTATTTCAGGGAAATTATTTGCCTTCACTTACAGATTTCCACATACTTTATGGACTGGGGAATCAAAGCCATGTACCACAAAGCTGTTTTGTTGTTACTGTGTCACTAAACTATTTTCACACTGTAATATGCATTTGGGTTAAGGCTGCGTGAGAGCGGGACCCAGTTCAACAAATGTGAAGCCAAGTGATTTTGTCAAGAGCATTAGGTTTCCATTCAGTCAGGTTCATAACCTACATTGTGAAACTACATTTGTGTATACATAACCTTTTCGATCACCTTGTTAACTAACTGTCTGATTTAAAAAAAATATTTAAGCTCTACAATTGAAGATGAGGGTCAATGCTCCGTGTGGTGGAGGTGAGTGGGGATTGGGACATGTTGGCAATAACAAGGAACCCACGTGCACCATTGCCTAAAGTGAACATAATCTGGAAGACTCCCAAAAATAACTGTTTTGTAACCTGCCAGAGGCTGCAGTGAGTACAGTGTGTGTAATGTAAACCGAGAGTTTTCCGTTCACAAGATATGGGTGTCATTGGGAAGGGCAGCATTTGTTGGTCAAGCTTAATTCTCATTGAGAGAGCAGTGATGACCGCCATCCCCCCCCCCCACTTCCTGAAACACTGCAGCACTTCTGGTGAAGGAACTCCCCCAGTACTCTTGCTGGACTTTCATTCTGGCAACAATAAAGGAATGGCAAATTATTTTCATATTAGGATGCTGTTTGACCTGAAGAGGAACTGCAGGTGGTGCATCCCTGTGAGCCCCCTTTTTGTCATTCTAGGTGGAAGGGGGTGTTGATTTGGAAAATGCTGTCAATAATGTACACAGTCAAGTAACTGCTGTACATTTTGTTGGAGGCACAGACTCCAGACATGGTCTGGTGATGGTGAAGGGAATGAACGTTCAGGTTGTTGGATCGGGTGCCAATCGATTAAACTATCTTGTCCTAGATTGTGTTGAACTTCTTGTATTGGAGCGGCACTCATCCAGGCAAATGGAGATCATTTGCACACCCTTGCGCCTCGTCGATGGTTGAAAGTGTGGAGGGTCAGGAGGTGAGGCATTTGCTACAGCACACTGAACTGTTCTTGCAGCCTCAGATTCTGTGACTGATTTAGTTGAGTACAGTTCCTGTTCAGTGATGACCTCAAGTTTGCTGAAGATCAGGAACTCGGCAGTAGGTATGCCATTGAATATCAGGAGTAGGTGGTTAGACTCCAGGATTGGCAGCAGTCCCGCAGAGTAAATGACTGTGTGGCCAGATTCTGCTCTAACTCCATCTACAAGTTTGCAGATGATACCACCATTGTAGGCCGTATCTCAAACAGCAATGAGTCGGAGTACAGGAAGGAGATAGAGAGCTTAGTGGAATGGTGTCATGACAACAACCTTTCCCTCAATGTCAACAAAACAAAAGAGCTGGTGATTGACTTCAGGAAAGGGGGCGGTGTACATGCACCTGTTTACATCAATGGTGCTGAAGTTGAGAGGGTTGAGAGCTTCAAGTTCCTGGGAGTGAACATCACCAACAGCCTGTCCTGGTCAAATCACGTAGATGCCACAGCCAAGGAAGCTCACCAATGCTACTTCCTCAGGAGGCTAAAGAAATTTGGTTTGTCCCCTTTGACTCTCACCAACTTTTACCGATGCACCATAGAAAGCATCCTATCTGAATGTATCACGGCTTGGTACGGCAACTGCTGTACCCAGGATCGCAAGAAGCTGCAGAGAGTAGTGGACTCTGCCCAATACATCACGGGCACATTGCTCCCACCATGGGTCGTATCTACAGGAGGCACTGCCTCAAGAAGGCAACATCCATCACCAAAGATCCCCACCATCCAGGCCATGCCATCTTCTCCCAGCTACCATCGGGCAAGAGATACAGAAGGCTGAAGTCCCACACCACCAGGTTCAAGAACAGCTACTTCCCTTCAACCATTCGGTTCTTGAACCAACCGGTACAACCCTAATCACTGCAGTATAGTAACACCAAGACCAATTTGATCACTTTGCACTAAAATGGACTTTGAGTGTACTTTGTTTTTTTTCATTCTAATTGTGTTCTTTCTTGTAAAAAGTTGTGTATAATTTATGTTTAATTTATGTTTTTCTTGTGAATGCTACTTATATGATGCTATGTGCCTGTGATGCTGCTGCAAATAAGTTTTTCATTGCACCTGTGCACACATGTACAATGTGACAGTAAACTCGACTTTGATATTTTTCATTTGCCATTATTTCAGAAATAGTTGATTATTTGAAGTGAATTTCCCTCCTAATAAAGGACAAAAGTAGTACGATTTCTAGTAAAAACCTAAGTTTCACTCCAGTAAAATCTTTTTAAATTGCATTCTCAGTTGATGCATGTGGTTAAAATGAGGCAAGACAAAAGGAAGCCATTTGATCCACTCTGTCTGTCCTGTTCCTTGGACATCTTCAGCTTCCGCCAGAAGGTTTGAGATAAGGCAGATACCCTCTGGGGCAAGGACTGAAAAATAAACCCATTTGTTCTGAGAAACTGACAAAGGTCAGCTAAGCATTTGGAAGTGGTGGGTGTGGGTCTTGAGAACGAGAACTATATTTATACTGTTGGGAAAAGCGTGCACTAAAAGCCAACTGCGATGTTCCCCTTGGTAAACTGGTCAATTGCTTTCCTTGCCTTTGAGCGTTGCATCTGGACCAAGATATGGGGGGGTCCATGCCGTGACAATAATGCTACATCCAGTCACTAGTGCCTGCAGGAGAAAAGGAAAAGATGTTTAGCAGCCGACGCGTAGCAGCTTTAAAGGTGGAAGAAACCACAGCAGGTTTATTTTCAGTTAGTCAGGCCTGTAGTGTGGCAGCGTTTCCACTACAGTGCTTCCTTTGATCATAGGTTTAGTAAAAAGAATCCTTCCTTTCTGGAGGCTTTGCATTACATTGACTTTTAATCAATTTCAGAATCATGGACAGCCTGAAATGGTGTTGTTTCTGCTCACCAGCACTAAGCAGAACAATATACTAAGTCCACCACATCTGGAACTGGGGAAACACTGCATAAAAATGTCATAATAGATAGGCGAATTATAAGTTTTAACCAATTCATTCAAATCTTCATTGGTGTTTAGCAGTGTTTACCTTGCATTTTGTTTGAGAGTATATCAATAAATAAGGTAAATATTCTTTTTTTGTTTTCTTCCTCTGGTCTCTGCTGATCTTTGCAACTGGTTTAAGGCATCATCGCCAGATGTGTTAAGTAAAATGTGCATCTTGTTTCAAACATGTGAAAATGTATTCACTGTTTGGAGAGGTGTGGGATGTTAAGTCTTCCTGATTCTTAAAAATCTGTATTCCCTATAAAACTACAGAGATCTGGTGAACAATCTCACCAATGTAAATCTGATTTGCAAACTGAATACTTTCATAAACTTAACATGAAAATGCACCAGTAGATTCTTGGCATAAACTTGTTTTTTCCAAATCTGATTTTGACGGTATCAGAGAGAAGTCCTGGGGTGTGACCTCCAGTTTCCACCGCCTGAGACCTAATCGCTACTCACAGGTCGGTCCTCTTCACAGGATAGTTGTGGATGTGGGGCCTTGAGATTGTTGAGAGCCACTTGGCCTCAGGAGGTGACTGTGTCCATGGGACTAGTGGTGCGTGGGAGCGTTCTCAAGGCATGGGTCTATTCGAGCACAACTTGGGTTGAGATTTAACTGACCAATGAAGCAGACAGGCTGAGCAATGTCAGATGGATTTTCAGCAACAAACAATCTGCTGGAGGAACTCAGCAGGGTGGAGCAGCATCAGTGAGTGGAAAGGAATTGTTGATGCTTCAGGTTGAAACCATGCATCAGTCGACAATTCCTTCCCTCCTCCACAGATGCTGCTTGACCTGCTGAGTTTCTCCAGCAGATTGTTTGTTGCTCCAGTTCTCAGCATCTGCAGTCTCTCCATCATATGGATTTTAATGTGGATTAATATAGGGTATTGCAAAGTAGGAAACTACAAATAGATACTTGAAGGGATGTCCGTTAACAGAAAGGGAAAGGTTTTGACTTCGCTTATAATTATTCAAGAAAAGTTTTCTCTCACTGAATCCAATGCTTTTCCATATTTGATGGGAATTTGAACAGGTTAAATCAAGTTGTTCTAATCTTTTATGATTTGGGGATTATAATTTTGGGAACTGTTTTGGGGAGTGATCCTACTTGCAAAAGGAGATGGTTCAGTGAATAATTTTGAGGCCCTTTCTAGGAGATAGGGTTGGTGAATTGGAAAAAGGATGTTGTGAACTGGTCACTTTACATCGAAGGAATGGCATGGGGGTGGAATGGAATGCAGAAAGATGATTTCTGCAGCACAGTGGCGCTGCAGATAATGTTACTGCCTTGCAGCTCCAATGACCTAGGTCCAGTTGTGACCTCCGGTGCTGTCTGTGTGGAGTTTGCACTTTCCTCCCACATCCCAAAGACATTACTGGTTGTTGGATGAATTGTCTACTGTAAAATATCCCTCGTAAAAGTGGATAGAGAATCAAGGGGAGTTTGGTGGGCATATGGGAGAGAATGGTTTGGAAGGAAACAGGTGAATGGGATGGTTTTGCTTTGAGAGTCAGCATAGGCTTGATTGGCCTCTATGTCATAAAGTGATAAGGAAATCTCAGTTTTAACAACAGTAATTCATAAGATAGCTTGTGCTGTGCACATGGATTGAGGACTTATAATGTCCTGAGAGTTGAGAATGTGGAATAGTTATAGCAAATTATTTTAATCATTGGTTGATCAGCTTCACCAAATAAATAATCAGATGCTGAGATGTCTGTGAACTATGTCATTGGTTGGAAGGATAAATGAAAACATTGCGAATCAAAGTACAGGGTGCAGATACAAGAAAGAGGTGTTCTTTGGGAGAGAAAACAAGAAAGTAGCTTAAATTTCGGTAAACAGTATTATTAAAATTGCTGAAAATCAGGCATTATCTGCAGATATTTGAGCTTAAATTAAATTCCAGGGTAGATTCTGCAAGTGTGGAAGATCAGTGTGTTGTCTGGTCAATCTGAAAATCTTTATTAGTACTGAGCACAGATTTTGCAAAATCTTAAATATATTTTTGGCAAAGATTGCTTGTTTTTTTTTAAGGATTGGCAGTCTGTAATCTGGACTACTTAAAAAATAAATGAATGGAAAATTTGAATCTCTTCAAAACTGACCCTTCAAACTCTGAAGACTAAACTCCATTTTCAGCAAGTCCTGTTTATTTTACCAGATTATTATCAGTTGCTTCTTTTCTGTGAAAAGTCAGCAGCTGGCTTAAGGGATGGGGTGGGAAGAGAAATAAACTTGTAATAAAGTAAAATATGTTGTGCACTAACTGTGAAAGGTTCTTGAAATAAGAATTCACAGAAAAGTCTATAAATGAAAAAGAGAGTGTTCAGCTGTAACCTATTAAACAGTGGGTGGAGGGAGCTTCAAACTTCTGGAGGACTTGGGGGCAAGTTCAGCTTCAGAAGTGGTATCTAGGGTTGGGACAGTCAGAGAGAAGTGGAATTATTCCCATAAATGAAGCTGTGATGTGTGGACTCACTGTTCCAGTCAATGTAAGACCTCAATCAATATCAGTAAATAACTTAAAAAACGTAACTCTGTGATGTACCGGTGCATCAATAGTACAACTTCACACAAGGACCCTTATATTGAGTTGTGTCTTCCTGATTCACAAGGTTGTATTGATGAAAACAGGAGGTGGCTAATCAGGCGATGTATGGAAGAGTTGAGAATCCCTTGTTTACTATTGTTTTTAAAGAAACAACCTGGAGTATTGGAGCTAATCTTTGTGTGAGATTTACATTTTGAAGATATCTTGATTTTCTTCACTTATCAAGCCTTGCTCCTTGGAAAAATAACTTGGCAGTAATGCCTTGCCTGAGCCTTGTATTGTAGACCCATTGCATTGTTTTCCACACTTCTTGAATCTTTGCTGTACCTTGGTGCTAGCGGGAAGTGCTTTCTTTAGTTGGATATGTGTTTGATCTATTACTAGTTTATGGTTGATTCTCACCCATGGCACATAATTCACTTGTCTTTTACCATTCCTATGTGATTACTACCGTGTACTTGTGTGGGACCAACATTTAGAAGGGTGATTTTACACAGTGGTGTAGTCACAAACTGAGGTCTTGTCAATATTGCAGCTAAATGTGGGAGGAAGGGGTTAGATAGTCTTGGGCGTGGTTTAAAGGTCTGCACAACATGGTGGGCCGAAGGGCCTGTATTGTGCTGTATTGTTCTATGGTTCTATGGTTAAATCAGGAGCCCTGCTACCTGACCCAAGTACAATGGGGCCTAAGGTCTGTCTATAAGTGTTAGCTCTGGGCAAGGTTTGTGTTCTGAGCATGCAGTTGGAGTTGTCCTGGGGTAGTTCATTACTTGTACAGGTACTCATTAGCAATAGCCAGTCTTTTTTCCACTTTTCTGCAAATGCATCCCAAAATTAATTTTGGCTTTGTTTACTGGATTCCATTCTTGAACACCAGACCTTAATGTACTTTAACTATCCTTTCAGTCTATTGTTAGTGTTGATCATTCTTTGTGCAAAGAAGGATTTTATGATTTCTGTTGTGGGGAATTGTGTGCATATTTTCATAGGGTTTGTGACAGTCGATTTTTCACTGCCTTGGAGGAATGAAGATAACTAGTCAGTTTGCACTTTCCCCATTACCACCTGAGGGGACAGCTTCCATCTAGATTGAATTGCAAATAATATTCCAGCTTTCTTCCTGATGATCAATGGTATTACAAATAGAAGTGGGAAGACTGCGGGTAGTTTCCTGTGCCTATATGTAACGCTGTTGGAATAAGAACTCGAATAGATTCCAATCTAGTCACCGGCTCAACATTCAACATATCTCGCCAATGCGGGGTAGTGGATCACCAATGTAAAGGAATGTTCAACTTTCTAGTTAAAAACTACACAAGTCAGAGGAGATTAATGTCTTATTCAGATTATTGACCAAAATATTCAGGGCTGTTTACTTAAACCAGTTAAATGCTTGAGGTAATTGAAAGCAAGGTAGGGTTGTCACTTGTGCACACTCTCTACCTAGCAGTCAGTTATTCATAAGTCTATTCTCTTGGTTGTTTCAGTGGTCTTGGATGAAGGCTATGTTTCCTGGGGATGCACATGTATTAAACCCTTGACTACAACTTCCATCTCCTTCATGTACAACCTCCTTCATTTCCAAGTCCTGAATGGTGTTTGCTGCTTTATTTTTTTGCGGGGGCAGTGATAATCTTCATGTCTTCCTTTGTGAATATGTAGAGGAAGTAATTATTCAGAATATTAACCACCATATGCTCTTCATATCTTTCAAGGTCATTTGCTGTTTTTAATATTCTGGCCAGTTCTCTAGGAACCATTTTGCAACTGTCATACTGAAAGAAGTTACTGTTTCCCTCTACTGCTGTGTTTTCCTCAGTCCATCTTAGTTCCCTGTTTATCCTTCCACTTGGTTTCTGTATGACCTTTTGTGCTTTCTGTGACATCCTTCCTCTTTTATCACTATAGGATGTGAAAAGTTTTTTTGCAAAATCAATTCACTTAATAATCTCATTTAGGGTCACTAATACTTCATTTGAATAGGCCTTCCATGCACATGTTCCCTCCTTTTTCTACTGGAGTGTTGCCCACCCTATTAAAAGCATTGTCTATATTATTCCTTTGTCTCTTTGAATTTAGCTTTCAGGCCAAGCTCATGAACTTTTTGGTCCTGGATCATGTTAAACATGATTATTTTGTCTTAATGTGGGCGTCACTACTTGGAAGCTAGTTACCTCTTAGTTACTGACTTCTGAATTGTTCACAGCTAGCAGGGCAACGTTAGGAAATGGAGGGAGTCATTTGGACCCAACGACCTGTTCCACTATCTATGGGTAATCTTCACCTCAACCCCATTTATTGCCATTATCTTTCTTAGTCCTTTCTACTTCAAAAAGATAGGGAACGTTGGTAGTTGTAGTGAGGATGTGGTCGGGGTGACATCCTTGACTTTTTCTATCCCTTTTGAAGCAAAACTGCTTCCAGATTTTGCTGTTGAATGTTCTAGTTCCAACCTTCCATGAGTTTACCCTGTTAGAATCAGATTTATTATCACTGACTTGTATGACGTGAAATTTGTTGTTTTGCAGCAGCAATACAGTGCAAAGACGTAAAATTACCACAAATTACAAAAAATAAATAGTGCAAATAAAAAGGAATAACGAGGTAGTGTTCATGGACCATATTTATGATTTTAAATACTGCAATCAGGTCTTCAACACAAACCAACTTTATGCAATGGATTCTAATAATTTAAATAGTCAATTCATAACTTTGGCCTGGTGAATCCATGGTGCCCTGCTCAATTCCAAGGGCAGTGTATTTGCCCTGCATTCTTATACCCAGAGCTGAAGGTGGCACTCCAGGTGGGGACTGACCAAGACTCAATACAACTGAATCTCAGCTTCCTCCACGTCACCTCCAGCTCTCCTGTGACGAAATCTGCTAGTTTCAGTCAAGGTTGTCACTGCCTCTTGTGGCTTCCTTTTGACTGTAGAAGCATGAAGCAACTTTTTGCTTGATTCATTCAAGGGACGTGTGCTTTGCAGGGTGAGCCAGCATTCAGTTGCTATCCCTAATTGCCCTTGAGAAGGTGGTGGTGAGGCGTCTTCTTGAACCGCTGCAGTACCAAATTTCAATTGTATGGAAGGTTGATTGAAGTCTCCATTAAAATACATGTCTGTTCAGTTACATCCTTTTACTCATTTCTAGAGCAAAATGTCCTCCTCAGTTTGTTAGAAGGCCTGTAATAAAACGTAATGTTGGATAGTAATTTCTATTCAGAGATTAACCCCTCCCATTAGATTGTTTACCTCCACATTATTCTTGATTGAGCTAAATAAACTACAGTCAAAATCTTGGATGATGTTAGTGCTGGGAACCTGGTTGGAGTTTCAGGTGGGAGCATGTCTTTAGAAGGCAACTTGTTGAGAAATTTTCCAGAGGAGTGGGATGTTGGATTTGTGAGCACATCTCAGTTGAGGATAAGATTCTCAAAGAGCGTATGACGAGAGCGAAGTATCATCTGAGATGAGTCACCCACTTAAGTTTCTGCTGGCACAGAAGAAGTCAGTTGATCAGCAATCTAATAGCATTGAATGGCTTTTTCTCATGCAGCAGGAGGAGGTGCAACATCTGTCCTTTCACCTCTTCCCTTCCCACCGTACAGAAACCTAATTGGTCTTTCCAGATGAAGCAGTGAAGCTGCCTGACCTGCTGAGTGTTTCAAGCATTTTTTGTTTTTTTTTGTATTTCAGAATTCCGGCATTTTCATTTTGTTATTTTGATTTTCAACAATTTAATGGGAATAGATTCAATGAAATTTGCCATTGTATGGATAAAATGAGTTGAGTAGGTGTATGAAGGTTGATAGGAAACTGTTAAAATTGGTAGCTTAAGACTAGAGCAGAGCAAAGCTTGGGGAGAGATTTGATGACGGTAATAATAAAGGCAGATGATATGATATTTAGGGACATTGAAATCAAAGAGCTGCTTACAACTGCTGTTTAAGGATCCTTAACCAATGCAAATGGGGATCATGGATGGGAGAAAGTTAAACTTTTATTGGGGAGGCAGCATTAAGAGGTGTGGTTGACCGTTATAGAACTAGCACAGCAAACAGAGGACCAATGTGGTGGTGGGGATTTGGGTTATGGATTTGAGATTTAGAAGGTGCAACTAGGAAGTGAATTGAGGGACAGACAGTGAATACTGATGGGAGAAGCTGAGATGAAGATCACAATTTCTGAGAAGGGGAATTGCTGAGAACCAAACACATGAATAGGAGCGGGAGTAGGCCTCTCCCATTGAAAGAGATCTCTTCTCCTTCCTTCCCCACTCCTTCCACCGGGCAGAAGATACAAAAGCTTGAGAACACACACCACCAGGCTTGAGGACAGCTTCTATCCCACTGTTATAAGACTCTTGAACAGATCTCTTATACAATAAAGATGAGCTCTTGATCTCTCAATCTACTTCGTCATGGCCTTGTATCTTATTGTCTACATGCGCTGCACTTTCTCTGTAACTTTAACACTATATCCTGCACTCTGCCATTGTTTTAACTTTTGTACTATCTCGATGTAAATATATATGGCAGGATCTGTCTGGGTGGCATGCAAACAAAAGCTTTTCACTGTATCTCGGTACATGTGACAGTAATAAACCAATTACAATCACCTCTACCTGTAAAACAGTCATAAACTTCCACAGTCCTTTAGAAAGAGTTCCAAAGACTCAACCCTCAGAGAAAATAAATTAGCACTTCTTCTCAGGAGGAAGACTTAGTCTTTGGGAAAGTTGAGGTTGGAATGGTGGGCAGGCACATGCAAAAGAAAATGAGAGTGGGGTAATACAAGGTGGTGCACTTGGTGGAGGAGAACATATTAGGGGAATCTCAGTGCATCTGCAGTCAGCTATGGCCATGTCCTCGCTCCAGCCTGCTTAATCTTCCTTGCCTGAAATTGCTCCTCACCTCCCACTGATGTGGATCAAATCTGCAGGATGAATGGGGACATTCTCGGCTCATTTTATCACTAAGGAAGAGAAACTTCCCCAAATCCACTCCCATTAAATTGCTGATCAACTAACTTTAATCATGCCAGCAGAACTAAGTCCCTCCAACTGCAGTTGTTGAGCTGCAGAATGCCCATGGTGTGTATATATGTGTACACTCTGGTGAGCTTCAGGTCATTGTGGACTGAGTCACTGAAGTGTGCAAGAGAATGGGCCTTACACTAAACATTTGTAGGACAAGGTTCCTTGACCAACCTGCCCCAGTCCATAGCAAGACCCTGGAAAAATTGGATCACTTTCCACATTTCAGGTGCACCTTCCGTTGGAGGCAGACATAGAGCTATACAGCACAGAAATAGACACTTCGGCCCAACTCATCCATGCTGACCAAGTTGCTTACTGAGCTAGTCCCATTTGCCTGCATTTGGTCCATATCCCTTTAAACCTTTCTATCCATACACCCGTCCAAATATCTATTAAGTGTTGTAATTGTACCCACCTCTACCACCTCCTCTGGCAGCTCGTTCCATATACCCACCACCCTCTGTGTGGAAAAACTTGCCCCTCAGGTCCCCGTTATATCTTTTCCCTCTCACCTTTAAACCGGTGCCCTCCAGTTTTAGATTCCCTTATCCTAACACAATGACTAAATTCACCAGTGCCTCTGATGATTCAGTGCAGCCTTTGGCCATCCAAGGGAAAGGGTGTTTGAAGATCAAGATCTCATACTTGCGACTCAGCTTGTGGTCTACCAGGCAGCAGTGACCACTGCCCTCCTGTATGCTTCAGAGACACTGGCCACTTACAGCAGGCAGCTCAAAGTATTGGAGAGGTGCCAACAACACTGCATCTGCAAAATCCCACATCCCCACTATCAGGATAAGCAAACCAATGTCAGTGTTCTGTCCAGGCCAACGTCCTCAGCATTGAGGCTTCACTTATTCTTCCACATCTTTCACGTGTCCGACACCCGACTCCAAAAGCAGATGCTCCATGCTCTGTCACAGCAAGAGATTTCCAGGATGACAGAGAAGGCACTTCAAGGATGTCCTTAAAAGATAACTCCTCATTAATTTCTGGGAATTACTGGCCCACAACTACTCAAAGAAGGAAGAGGAGCAGCTGGGAAGATGACGAGCTCAAGTCTCTTCAGAATTTGCAGAGGCCAAGTGAAAACTGAAGAAAGAGGGCAGAATCTCCCATATAACCTGTACCATCAAGCACCACTGTGACAGAGTCTGCAGATAGGACTCTTCAGCCACAGAACTGGAGTGGAAGAGTCATCCTGAGGGACCAAGAAGATAAGGAAATGACGGTTAATATTTATTGAATCAAGGAAGATAAGGAAATGGTTTATTTTCTGTTTTCTGCTTGAAACTAGATAAACCTGATAGTTCAGTGCTGAGTTCTAGTCTTATTGAGTAAAATATGTAGACTGTCCAAAGAGGAGCTGACCCAGACTAGGAGTTGGTGTCTTCTGAAATGCTGAAGTGGGTGTATTTGTTGGAATTGTAACTTTTTAACATAAAATTCTAGCTCCGTTAATCACATCAAAGATATGCAAGTCTGCAATCTAGTGGACATGTGCCAGTTAGATCCTTACTGAGATACTATCCTTTAGTCCCAAAGGACACATAGATTTTAAAATGCTTGCACAATTGTTACACTACCCCTGCACTGCTGTTTTAAATCTCTTTTGCTCTTGCTAGGCCAATTCAGCAACAGAAATGGAGAGGTTCTCTCTTCTTCCTGTAATGTGGTTCATTCTGAAACAGCTCCACAAATATTTACCAAGGCATAAAAATTGATAGCAACCTTAACAGCAGGGAAGATCAATAACTGTACGATTAATTGACTGCTGCCCTCCACTGTAAAACATGTTGCCTACCTCATCCACCCTAAAAGTAAAGGATTAGATGATGTTGTGCTAAGATGGAAAGAGCCGTTAAATATGGGGCTGGTCATGTGTAGCCCATCCCAGATGCACAGCTCGCAGTGGGTTCAAATGCAAATGCACAGGAAAGCTTTGCGGGATCAGCAGACCCTGAGGTTTGGTGTGCTTTCCTGAAAATGAGGAGGAGAAATGACAGCACTGATCTCTTTCCAAACACTGACAAACAGGGAGTACTCTAAACATAGCTGTTGGTTTGTTTGATTAAAGAAAGAGTGTGGTATCTGATATTATAATGCACTGACTGCATGAGACAGATTAGGGTGCTGAGATTAAAAAAGAAATATAATCTTATTGAATGGCAAAGCGGACAAAAGAGGGGGGTGAACAGCCTACTGCTACTTCTATTTCTTATGTTCTCATCCTTTCATGTGATGTGGATGTCATTAGCACCACTGGTGGTTAATGTCCATTCTTAGTTTTCTCTGAAGTGAGGAGATAATTAAACGTCAACTACGTTGTGTGGTCTGGTCTTATACATGAGCCAGACCAGGTAGACGAAGCAGATTCCCTTTCCTGAGAAGCATTAGTGAGCCAGATGGGTTGTTTCAATCATTTGGTGGGTTCGTGACGACCATTATTGATACAAGCCTTTATTTCAGATGTACTTAATTATATGAATGTGCAGTTCACACGCGTATCTCAGATCAATGTCCAGATACTAATCCTGTAATTTAACCACCATGCCTTGTGAAAAATATCACTGTAATCAGCGGGCTGCTGTAAGGTTGTACATTGGTGGTGTTTTTTATTTGAACATGGTATTGGCCACACGTAGTGATGCATTCTGTCTAATGTCCTTCATCAGACCTACCTTTTCATTAAGACCAATTAGACAGATGCAACACTTGGTCCTTGGTTTGTGTCACTGGTTGGTTGATGTTGCATGTCTTGTGCAGTCAGCTGCTTCTTTGTAGAGGGCAGCAAAATGGAGCATGCTACCTTGGGCAGTGCCTCTATATGGAATCATGGAATAGAACAGTATAGATGGAAAGTAGTTTCAAAGAACAATCTAGTTAGATCCGTTTCCTGCCTTGTTACCTATATTCCTATAATTGTTTCTCTTTAAGTTTAAAATTCCCTTTTGAAAGCTCCCATTCTAGCCACATAACATCCACATAGCATATCAACATTTTCTTTATTTCACCTTTTGCTTCGGGTAATTGGCAAAAGTGCCTGTGCCCTCCAGTTATCAACCCTCCAGCCACAGGCGATTCAAGTGCTCAGCTAGATCCTTAAATGTTGTGAGAGTTTCTGCCTCCACCAACTCAGGCAGTGCGTTCTGAATTCCAGCTACCCTCCAGCTGAAAGGATTCTTCCTCAGATCCCCTCTAAGCCTACTCAAACTCCTTACCTTAAATCTATGCCCTATGATTTTAGACATTTCTGCTATGAGCAGAAGTTTCTTACTGTCTACGCTATCCATGTCTCCCATAACGAGTATACTTTTATCAGGTACTTCTTCTCTCCAAGTAAAACAAATCCAGTTTATCCAGTATCTCCTCATAATTGAAACCCTCTCCAGAGCCATCACATCCTTGATTGTGCAGCAGCCAGAGCTGCACAGAGTGGTCCAGCTGTGGCCTAACTAACGTTGTATAAAGTTGTACCATAACCTCTCTGTTTTTACATTCCGAGCCCTGGCTAATGAAGAAAGTGTCCCATTTAATTCTTCACCACCTTATCTAACTATGCTGCCACTTCCAGGATCCTTAGACTTGTACATCAAGGTGTCTTTGTTCCTCAATACTTCTTTGGCCCTACCATTCATTGTACGTGACTTACTCTTAATAGTCTTCCAAGATGCATCATTTTGGATTAATACTTGATGCAGAATAATGGAAAGGACTAAGGGAAAGGATTAAAGGCGTGGGACTAATTGCATAGCTCTTGCCTTAACACATTGGCCTCATTTTGTGCTGTATTATGCTCTGATTTTATGAATTGTTTCCTACATATAAGAAGCACGTTGGGTTTTTTGTAACAATCTTGCAACAATTTTTTTGTCATTTCTAATGTTAACCCAAAAATTGTTAGATTCATATACTTGGATTCACTATTTTTCATTGTTAATCTTTGAACTCGTACACCTTTGGTTTCTATGCAGAGCCATAACTATTATGCTTCTGTTTTCAGTGGTGCAAGTAAGCATATATCCCTTGGCTGAATGCCCAAAGCACTGCCACTCAAAGTAGAACACAGTATCTACTTTGTGGGAGTGCCTCAGGAAAATTCATTTCTGATAGTTTACAAAAGACGTGCAGTCCTCAAAAGGGTTAATTTGAGCTGTGTCATTTCCATGGTATGTGCCAGTGGCAGAACATTTGTGTCAGTGTTTTCATTCTAAATGATGTTTAGTTGCTGCTGTAATCATTTCAAATATCCTCACCCTTTCGTGAGTCTGCAAATTACCAAGTAGGTTACACTTGCACGGGCTTCTCGCTTTCAGTTACTCCTAATCAAAGGACAAGTTCTGTGTAAAGGCAACACTAAATATTTACTTTCAAAACAGTGATCATGAATAATCAACAGAAAGCTGCAACATGAAATACAAATTTTGCTATTTATTATGGGCGTTAAGCTTCCAAAGAATATTCTGTTGGCCCTAGTACATTATCAGACCAAAGCTCTTGTGCATACACCACATAAATGAGGAAAAGCTGCATTCATATGTGTCTTGTACAACCTCACAATGCTCCAAAATAATTAATAGTCAAGGAAATACTTTTGAAGCATATGCATTGTAGTAACATACTGAACTTGGTTGCCAAATTGGGCACAGCAAGCTTCCACAAACAGACATGTGATAACAATATGATCAGCCTTTCGTGCTGTTGCTTGAGGAATTAATTCTGCCCAGGATACTACAGGGAATCCCTGTTCCCTTTCAACTTGAGGGCAGAGAGTGCCTCTGTTTAACATCTCATCTGAAAGCTGGTGCCTCACTTAATACTGGAGCTGGTCAGACTTGACCATGCCAGGTTTCAAGTGAGATTTTAACCCAAAACTTACTGGTTCAGAAAGGAGGAGTACTGCTACTGAGCTAATGTCCTTATCAGTTTATTAGCTGATAATTAACATTTATTTTCAGATAGTTCTTGCCAGTGTGATAGTTTTATCAGATAACCTCATTGTTGGGCCCTTGACCACAACTTTCTGCTTCAAAAACTTGACTTTTGAGTTAGTGCAGTGCATATGTAGAAGACAGATCTTTACTCTAGGGAGACAATAAGCTTGTCAACAACAAAATATTGTAGCATTTTATAGGAGACACCCATAAGTGTGCTTTTATGTATTATTTAAATGTCAGCCTGTTCTATGAATTTTGCAAGACTTTTGAAATATTCAACATTGCATATTGTTCCTGCATAATCCAGGTGGTTTCTGAGTGGGCCACAGTGGTTTAGCAAATTCCAGTAGCTATGTCCACTTTCTTTGAAATGTGTGCTACAGTAATGTTCTTGGTCTGTTGTAAGATCATTCTGAAACATACCTCTGCTACTTTGGATCGTTCTTGTGAATATGATTAACCTCATCATTCAGCTGATAATTGATAATTCATCTTTGAATGCTTCCAGAAGTTAAACAATGCCCGCAATAAAAAGGCCAGAGTATATAATCAATTAAAGATATCATAATCTTCACTTTTATCTGGTGTGTATGGAGTATCCTTAAATCTTTGAAAACTCCAAAGTTCAGATAAAGGGTCTTCCATGTGAAACATTAACTCTATTTCTCTTCTCACGGATGCCACCTGACCTGCTGAGTGTTTCCAGCTTTTTCTGTTTTTATTTCATTCTAAGTCTTTATCTGTAGTCACTTCTAAAGTTATTTGCCGAGTTCCTCTGTGTGTACTACATTTATCCCTGAATCAAACATTCTCATCAGCAGTGTGCACACAGTCAATTTATAAATTGGACCACTTCCTCTCTTCCCTCAGCTCCTAGTAACTGTGACCAACTGTGCTGAGTGTTTCCAGCATTTTTTTCTTCTTTCAGATTTCTAGCATCTGCCCCAGATTCTTGCAGCTCTGACCTGCGTTTCACAACTTTTACACGTTCCTGTATTTGTATGTTACTCTCTCTCTGTCTCACACTTACCAGTAGCAGGTAATCTGATTGAATCAAATACTGTTGTGCTTACCTTGAGGTGTTTGATAGATAACCATGATCTGAAAATTAAAAAAAAGCAATGGATAATTCATGAAAGAATTAGTTTTTGAAAGCATTTGGCCATCTAAGTGTCCGAAGAATGTTCAGAGCGTAATATAACTCCATTGTGTTATGAAGCAAATGGAACCTACTTTCCATGTTAGGCCAGTAAATTTATAATATTTGGGTACACCATGATGGGCAGAATGTGACCATAGTTGAATCATTGAGTGCATCATCATTCCTATTTCAATCAGAAAACAATAACCCACACTACAACAGCAGCTTGGGCTTGAGTACTCAGTCTAGGTTTCCATGCAACACAGTACTGAAGGGGTGCTTCATCGTCAAAAGTGCTGCCTTTCAGTTGAAATGTTAAGCTGCTTGCTCTCTCTGGTGGGTGTAAAAGGTTCCATGGCTCAATTCTGAAGTAAAGATGTATCCTACAATTAACATTTCTACAATTCATGTTAAAGGTTGCTGATTAAGCTTTATGTAATTGCAACCATTTATATTTGGCTTTTATATAACATCTTCAGCATAAGTTTTCAAAGCTTCCTTACATTGGCAAAGAATTCAGACAAAGGCTGGGTGGGTTTTAAGGAACTACTGAAAGTAATAAGATGCAGGGCAATTCTAGGGTGGGTATTCTGGAGCTTCAGACCAAAGCAGTGGGATATAAAGAGGCCAGAATTGGATGACTGCACACATTTTACTGCATTGTAGAACTGGGATAGACTACAGACACGGAGAGGTGAAGCCGTAAAGGAATTCCCAAAGCAGCAGGCAGACATTTGCAGTATTTCATTGATAGTTATTTTCTCTACCACATTTTCATTAAGGCCAATGTGATGAGTTTTGATTCGTCAGTAACCGGCCTGACCTTGCAGTGTTTTCCATCACTTTCAGTGTGTGATTTTCAGTAAAGCAGTGTGGCATCATTAGCAACTTCTCATATTTGAGTAATCTCTAAAGAACAGTTAGAATCCTTTACGAGTGACCCCCGCATTATTTGGGGGGAGGGGTTGTATTCCCAGAAAACAGCCTGTATCACAATTTTCCGTAACGCGAAGCCATGTCATCTGCGCATGTGTTAAGAAACACAAATTGAAAAAAAATTGTGTTAATTTATTTACTTTTTTCCCACAAATTCTGTGAGAGTAAATTTTATTCCGTGTCTCAAATATTTGCATAGTGATTTGTGAATTCTGTTGGGGTGAATTTCCATTGCTCGATCGGCCGTAACACAGCGGTGGCCTGTCTACTTTGCTGTCTCCCAGTTGCTCCCTGTCTAACGTTTGAAGTCCTATCCCTAATTGTACCTATCAAAGCCTTTCCTTAGCATAGTAACTCGTTCATTGTAATTCTCAAAGTAGACAACACTCCTTAATTTTAGATTTTATGACTACATGTGCTGTTACTCCATTTAGATAATTTTCCTAAAAGTTAGGAAAATTTCTGTTTTTTGTGTCTTTTGTTGGGGGCGGGGAGGGAGGGAATAAAAGGGTCTTTTGTTGACTAATTTCATTTTGTGATTATTGCAGCCAAACCCCCATACCTAGCACAGAGTCCCCCAAAGATTTGCTTAATGCTTCATTGAGATTCTTAAAGTCCTTCCTGTTAATTTGTATTTCCTCATAATGAAACCATTTTGGTCTGGGGCAATGAGTTGGCTTGTTTCCCTAATACCTCAAATTTCCAATTTATTCAAGTAACTCTCAGTAAACTAGGTGTAAATTGTAAACCACTGTATTCTATGACTGTTTAGTTGATTTCCTTCCTGTTGTTAAATGCTGTTTATATTTTGAATAGACCCTTCTTTTCCCCCTGGTACAAAGTATGTTGGTTTGTGGTTAATGTACTATTTTCCTAGAGGTCACAAGCTGTTTGCTGGTCAACTTCCAGTTTTCGAGTCATAATTTAATTTCCTTACAAACCAGTAATGGTTTACTTCACCAAAAGTAGAAGCATTGATTATTAATTCTTTGTGCTTTGTGATTCCAAATTCTTCAGGTTATACTTCAGCTAGCACTGAGAATTTTTAAACTACAAAACATACTGCTTATTCATAAGTTCTTTTGTGCAAATAAAATCCATATTGGATTATGTTACCCTCCACCCCCACAGGCAGCGTCCCTTGACGATGTGGAGGCTATCTGGTGTACCTCCCCATCTTTACCAACACTCCCTCCCCACCCCCTTGGGTTTTTCCTCACAGGTCATCAGAAATACTGATACAATGTTGATGTCAAAATGTGTTAGCGCTGATCTCTGTAGTTAATGCACTTGACTCCTTTACCCAAACACAGCTGTTTCCTTGGTATGACTAGAGGTCCTTGTTCACGGAGATAAAGATCCAATGCAGATCTTTTCCTTTCAATTAACTACTTGAATAGAGTCATAGGGTAATACTGCATGAAAAAAGGCTGACCAAGCTGCCTACCTGAGCTTGTCCTGTTTACCTGTGTTTGGCCCTTATCCTTCTAAACCTTTCCTATCCATGTACCTATCCAAATGTCTTTTAAACAACGTAATTGTACCCACCTCTACCACTTCCTCTGGCAGCTCGTCGATATACCCACCACCCTCTGTATGGAAAAAGTTGCCTCTGAGGCCCCCTTTAAATAGTCATAGAGCAATACAGCACGGATACAGGCCCTTCGGCCCAACCAGTCCATGCCGATCACAGTGCCCACCCAGCTAGTCCCAATTTCCTGCGTTTGGCCTGTATCCCTCTAAGTCCCACCCCATGTACCTATCCAAGTGCTTCTTAAATGATACTATTGTACCTGCCTCACCCACTTCCTCTGGCAGCTCATTCCATATACCCACCACCCTCTGTGAGGAAAAAGTTGCCCCTCAGGTCCCTTTTAAATCTCTCCCATCTCACCCTAAACCTATTCCCCCCAGTTTTGGACTCCCCTACCCTGGGGGAAAGGCTGATACATTCCACCTTATCTATGCCTCTCATAATTATAAACACTTCTATAAGGTCACCCCTCATTCTCTTACATTCCAAGGAATAAAGCCCTAGCCTGGCCAACCTCTCCCTGTAACTCAGGCCTTCTAGTCCTGGCAACATCCTCATAAATCTTCTCTGCACTCTTTCCAGTTTTTTTGTCATTCCTATAACAGGGTGACCAAAACTGTACACAGTGCTCCAAGTGAGGCCTCACCAACGACTTATACAACTGAAACATAAATTTTTCTTCTCTTGCCTTAAACTTACGGCCTCTAGTTTTAGATTCCTCTCCCCTGGGGAGAAATCTGTGACCTTTCACTGTATCTGTGCCCCTCATGATTTCTATAACTGTCACCTGTCAGCCTCCTCTGCTCCAACCAAACCAGTCTCCCTTTGTAACTCAAGCCCTCCAGTCCTGGTAATATCCTTGTGAATCTTTTCTGCACCTTTTCCATCTTCAGGGCATCCTTCCTCTAGCCAGACAACCGGAACTGCACACAATATTCCATGCATGGTCTCACCAACATCCTGTACAGGTGTATCATGATGTCCCAACTCTTGTACTCAGTGCACTGACCAATGAAGGCAAGTGTGCCAAATGCTTTCTTCACCACCCTGTCTACCTGCGTTGCCACTTTCAGGGAACTATGTACTTGTACCCCTCGGTCTCCCTGTTCTACAACACACTCAAAATGGGTTGGAACTACCTTGATCTTTTTTAAAAAGATGTTGCAATGATTGTTTTGGAAAATTTTTGATTTTGATCTCACCCTCCGTATCCACAGACAGAAGGTTAACTGATGTGTATTCAAGCAACAAGAAGCTTCTTTTTAAAAAAAAATGCCACTGTTGCTATTTCCTGTCAAATTCAAACACAAATTTCTTATGGTTCCACATAATATCCTTGAGGGATGTCCTCTCAATCGATTATGCCCTGCATTGCTGGGTTGCTTTGAAAATTACTATCAAAAATATTTTTTCTGAAAGCCTTTAATAAAATAAGTAAGTACATTTTATACTCCTATTGAACAAAACACTGACTCAGAGCTAATTTATGAAATCTATTCTATGAAGTATGGGTTCCGGACTAAAAATGGCACAATTATTGTTTTTTTTTATATTTATTTTTGAGATATTGATATCACCAGTAAGCTCAGCAGTTATTGCCTCTCCCCAGTTGCCCTTGAGAAGATGATGAACAGCCACTGCCTTGAATCACTGTAGTCCTCTCAGTGTGTTTTTGGGTGGAAAGTTCTAGGATTTAGACCCAGCGATGTGATATAATGGAAGGGAATCTGCAGCCCTTGTCTTTTTGATGGTAGATGTCGTGGGTTTGGGAGCCTGGGTGATTAACTGCAGTGCCTTTGTAGAGCCTTTCTGGGTAGGTGATGGTGAATGGGATGCCAACCAAGAGGGCTGCTTTGTCCTGGATGATGTTGAACTTGAGAGTTGTCACAGCATTCCCCAAGGCAAATGGAGAGTTTACTCTGCATTTCTATTTTTCCTACCAAGGGAAATGACCTCACATTTTTCTACGTTATAGTCCATCTCTCATATCCTTGCCTATTCAGTTAACCTGTATCCCTAAAGGCTCTTATCAAGACCTTCTGAAAGTGCAAATGCGCCTCATCAGCTGGCTTGCCCATATCTATTCTGCTTGTTCCATCCTCAAAAAAACCACAACAAATTTGTGAAATGTGCTTTCCCTTTGATAAGTCCACATTGTCTCTGCCCAATCCTATTATTATTTTCCAAGCGTTCCAATACTACTTTGAAAATGATAGATTCCAGCATTTTCCCTACTACTGACGCCAGGCTAGCTGGTCTATAGTTCCCTCCTGGTCCATCTATGGAAAAGCTTGAGAGTCGCATAACAGTTGCATCAGCCACCTCAGAACTCTCAAAACTAGAGTAGGAGCAAGTTATCCTCAGTCCTGAGGGACTGCCTGAGAAGGAGAAAAAAGGCCCCTTAACCACCAGATCAACAAATCTCCCTTTAGTATTCCACAACACCAGATCTAAAATAGCCTTTTCCATTTTGGTTCAAGTTGAGTCGAGTCATTGTCATATGTAGTGTGTATGGTGTATTGTCATATGTACAAGTACAGTGAGGTACAGGTACTGGCTCTCCATGGCTTTGTAGCACCTAGACAACAGCAAAACATTACGTGAGGCTGCTATTTATTGATTACAGCTTGGTGTTCAACACCATCATCCCCTCAGTATTAATCAACAAGCTTCAAAACCTGGGCCTCTGTACCTCCCCCTGCAACTGGATCCTTTACTTCCTTATCAGGAGACCACGGTTAATGCGGATCCGTAGTAACATCTCCTCTTCGCTGACAATCAACACAGGCACGCCTCAAGGATGTGTGCTTAGCCCACTACTCTACTCTCTCCACACTTAAGACTGTGACTAGGCACAGCTCCAATGCCATCTATAAATTCATCGATGACACCGCTGTTGTTGGCAGAATCTCAGATGGTGATGAGGAGGCATCCAGGAGTGAGGTAGATCAGCTGGTTGAGTGGCGTCACAACAACAACCTTGCACTCAACATCAGCAAGACCAAGGAATTGATTGTGGACTTCAGGAAGGGGAAGTCGGGAGAACACACACCAGTCCTCATTGAGGGGTCAGTGGTGGAAAGGGTGAACAGCTTCAAGTTCCTGGGTGTCAACGTCTCAGAGGATCTATCCTGGGTCCTACACATTGATGCAATCATGAAGAAGGCACGCCAATGGCTTTACTTCATTAGGAGTTTCAGGATATATGGTATGTCACCCAGGACTCTTGCAAATTTTTATAGATGTACAGTGGAGAGTATTCTGACTGGTTGTATTACCACCTGATACAGAGGCTCCAATGTGCAGGATTGAAAGAGGCTGCAGAGGGTTGTAGACTCAGCCAGCTCCATCACGGGCACAACCCTCCCCACCATCGAGGACGTCTTCAAGAGGCAGCGCCTCATGAAGGCAGCATCCATCATTAAGGACCCTCACCATCTGGGACATGCCCTCTTCGCATCACTACCATCAGGGAGGAGGTGCAGGAGCCCGAAGACCCACACCCAACATTTCAGGAACAGCTTCTTCCCCTCTGTCATCAGATTTCTGAATGGTCCATGAACCCATGAACACTACCTCATTATTCCTCTTTTGCACTACTTATTTATTTTTATAACTTATAGTAATTTTTATGTCTTTATGTCTTGTACTGTACTGCTGCCGCAAAACAACAAATTTCACGACATACGTCAGTGATAATCAACCTGATTCTGATTCTAATCCCTTTGCTACAGTCTCTTCCAACTTTAAAGATCAAAGGTTAGGATTCTGATACTGAATGAAGCCGATGTACCAAATTATCTGGTACACACTCCATGAATGTGTATTCCATGAGCTTGATTTGCCCAATCTATACAGTATGTGGGTTAAAGTCCCCCATGTTTATTGAATGACCCTTATTACGTACACCTCAAATTTTCTTATCTATGCTGTGTTCTACTTTATCACGACAGTTAGGGGGTTGAGACAATTCTCAGCAATGACCCTTGCTGTTAACTCCATGCAAAGCTTCTGCTTGATTATCTAAACTCAGATCCTACCTCTTCACTGCCTTTATCTCATGCTTTAACGTCAGGACTACCCCAACTCCTCTTCCATTTTACCTACCTCTTATATTAATATGTACTGACCTTCTTGACAGATTTGGTTATCATTACCCATTTTGATTATCCCGTAATACCACTTTGTCCTTTCCATTAAACTTTATAAGTTCCCCTCACCAGAACCCAGGCATGCAAATAATGTGACCTGCCTTTAAAGGATGTCTAAGTGTAATTAGGATTTGAATACTTACCATGTCTGGTGGATTTTACAGAGGCAGCATTACTAATATCTCTATTATGAGAAGCCTACTGGAAATAGTATGTGTCTCATTAGGGTCCAGGAGGGCAACGATCACTGCTGCCTGGTAGACCATGAGCTTTATGCTGGGTTTGAAGTCTTGATTTTGAAGCAGTGTTTTCCTCAGACACCCAAAGGCACACTGAAGGCAGTGGTCAATGTCATTATCAATGCCTGTCTAAGTTCGGAGGTGGCTCTTTTGATAATGGTTCTGGTACTGCACCAGTAGTCCGAGACTTCAACTATTGATCTATGTACGACCTGAAGTACCACCATAGTAAAGGTAAATTTAAATTGTAATAAATAAATACATCTGGATAGAGAACTAGCATTGGTAATGAAACTATTAGATTTGCAAAATGACCATCTGGATCACTGATGTTTTTTGGGGAAGGGAAACCTGAGGTCATGGTTAGAGTTGTTGGTGACTCCAGATCCTCAGTAATCTTGCTAATTCTTACCTGCCTCTGAAATCATCAATCAAACCAATTCAGTTCAAGGGCAGTTTGGAATGGACAATAAATTCTAGCCTTGTGACTGACCCCACGTTCCTGCTGGCCGGCACCCCGGGTAACACATGGGAATTTGACAGCCCCTTCGTTAGATAACCTCAAGACTTAGGCAGAGTGTTTTGCACTTGGTCATTTTACCCCCAGTAAAATGCAAATCTGATGTGACTTGGCTAGACCAATCATTAACTTGCACTCAACCTCCCCATTGTCCAATTACAGAATAAGCACAAACACAGGGCATGCCCCAGTTAGCTCAGAGCACAACTCTATACCTTCCCTTGCATCGTTTGTTCTTTTTTACTACACTTGGTCTGTCATCAGATAGAGATAGCATCACAGTATACAGTGTCGTTGATGGTTAGTTGTCTCTGGTGTGTTGAGGCCCACTAACCTGTATGTGGTGCAATAACCAGTGCCCCTCATGTCTCAAAACGAGGTGCTGGAGGAACCCAGCGGGTCAGGCAGCACCTGTGGAGGGAAATGCACAGTTGATGTTTCAGGTCAAAACCTGGAATATTTGGAGTTCCTCCAGCAGCTTGTTTTTTTGCTCCAGATTCCAGTTTCTCCAGCCTCTTGTGTCCCCCTCATGTCTCATTTCATTAAATCTAACCAACCAAGTGACCTGGTCCAATGAGTGGCACAGTAGTACAGCAGGAAAGAGGTTCAATCCTGACCTCCGGTGCTTCCTGTGTGGAATTTGCACGGGGCTTCCCCATCCCGTAGATCAGCTGGTTGATAGGTTATTTGGTTACTGTGCAATGTCCCTAGTGTAGGTGGGTATTAGGAGAATCGGGGCAGTTGATCGGTAGAGAACATAGAACAGTACAGCACAGGAACAGGCCCTTCGGCCCACGATGCTGTGCTGAGCTAATTAAACTAATGACACCTAATCCCTTCTGCCTGCACATGGTCCATAATCCCTCCATTCTCTGTATATTCATGAGCCTATCTAAGAGCCTCTTAAACGCCTCTATCGTATCTGCCCCTGGCAGCGCATTCTAGGCACCCACCACTGTCTATATGTACAAAAAAAACCTGCCCCATGCATCTCCTTTGAATTTACCCCCCCTCCCCACTTTAAATGTATTAGACTAGAAATAATTTGGGGGGGGTCTGGGATTGGTGGGAATTCTCTGAGCTAGCACAGACTTGACGGACCTCTATGCTGTGCAAAAATATGAGAAATGAGTAATCATCAACTTAGCAGTATTGCACAGAAACTCTGCTAAACTTTTTAAATTTCGCCACAATCAGCTTGTGGCTTTCTCTTTATGTTTCCTCTTTCTGGCTAATTCGCCGTGTATCGATGCTATTTCAACATCAGTCACTTGCATGTGGCCACAGTTTCTCCGAGTCAGCATCCATAAACTTGGGAGTCCCCAGTCTCTAAAACAAGTGTGTGAACATATATAAGTATGTTAATGCTCTTCGATCTTCAATTGCAAATAAAAACAGAAAATGCTGGAAATACTCAGCAGGTCTGGCAGTATCTGTAGGAAGAGAAACAGCTAATGTTTCAGGTCAAAGACCCTCCATGAGAATGGGAAGGAAACGAAAGGAGCTGCAGGAAGGGTGGGGGAGCAGGGATGTCACTGATAGGGTAAAACTGGGCTGACCAAGGGGATAAGCTGTAAACAGGGGGATCCGGTCAATGAATGAGTAGGAGCAGTTAGAGAGTAAGACAGTAGACAAAATGTGGGAGATGTGAAACGCAGATTACACCTCTTAACTTTGGTTCTCAGTCCTTTCAAAGGTGCAGTCATTATTTTCTACCTGGCAAATATTTCCTGACAGAGTGTTTGGACTGTTGGATTGTGTGCTGTTGGCTGTGGAACTTACAACATTATTGCACTCTCTCTATACATTGCAGTCATCTCCCTCCCTCTCTCCCTCCCTCTCTTCCTCCCTCTCCCTCTCCCCCTCTCTTCTCCCTCCCTCTCCCCCTCTCTTCTTCTCCCTCCTCCCCTCTCTCCTTCTCCCTCCCCCCCTCTCTCCGTCCACCCCACTCCCTCCCTCTACACTCCCCCCTCTCTCTCTCCCTCTCTCCCCCCCACCCCACTCACTCCTTCTCTCTTCTCCCCTCCCCCACCCCCCCTTCCTCTCTCTCAAGCTTGTGTCACACTACATGTTTGGTTGGGCTGTGCCAAGACCTTTGCAGTGTAACATTGGCAATAGAGACATTCCGCAGGGGACCACGCCCTTCAACCCACTGTCCATGCTGAACATCAAGCACCCATTTTCAATAATCCACTTTTATTGTCCCATCAATTCTACCACTTACATCAGCATGAGGGGCAATTAATCTACCAAGCAACACACCTTTGGTACCTGGAGGAAATCCATGTAGTTTTGCCGTTGTCAGTAAATCCAATGAGATCACCTGTGAAAGGTGTCCAATTTTGCACCAGTCTCATTAGCCAAGTACAGGAATGTCAGTGTTGTTAGCGTTGAACTGAAGTCAGAATGGGATTCTACATTGAATGCTTTCAGTTCTGTTGGCACGTTGTGAGTAGCAAAACAGATCCTATTTTGTAAAAGGTAGAGGAGGCTATTCCTCTGTATCCCATTTCCTTGCATGGTGGGAAAGCTGACCTATAGAAAAATATAGTACCCTTCAAAAGGATAGCAAAAAACATCTTGCTGTTTAATAGTAATCAAAATGAACAATGCAAACTGCAGCCATAGCATAGAATTTCCAAAAGAAATACCAGCCTTGGTTTCCAGTCTAATAGAGCAGAAAATGACATCAGGTAACTAGTACAAGTCCTTGGATCAGGCTTGCAGTCACCCATTCTCCTCCTCCTCATCTTGAACATGTGCTGTTGGTCATGCATGCACTAATCCACTCTAGACAGGGAACCCTCTGTCCATCCTGAGCAGATGCATTTGTTTTAAGAATTAAGATGGCTCCACCAGTTGTTAATATAAATTTTAACCATGATGTATTATGTAGTCTCTGTGTGTATGAATATTCATAGTTGCCAGAGGCACATGCATAAAAACTTTTGAACTTAAAGTTGGCTCCAGCACCTCCACTAATATTTTTAAACTGGCTCCCAGCAAAAATATAACTGAGTTTGGAGCAAATCTCCCAAATTATTAATTACTTTCTGTCCTTGAGTTGAGTTGCTTTGCTCTCTGATGCATCCCTGCAGCCACAAAGCTGAGATGGCTTCTGAGGAGTAGGCATATGAAGCCATGCATTTCAATTCAGACTTTGAAGCAAGAGTTTAATCTTTCCAGCAACCAGTTAGGCAGCAGAGCTGAGAAGCTGTGCAATTTTGATGTCATTGGATATTTCTACTTGACTCACTGTACCAGATAGAATCACCAGATGTGGGGTTTTCTGAGAAGGAAAGGAGGTCATTTCCACTGGAGTCAAACACAGCAATGCGATTACAGCAGATTGTTTTTGATGCGTCTGCGCAGTCATGGTACAACCCTACCTTACAGTAAAAGGAATAGTTTGGTGCAGAAAACATTAGGAAAGAATGAATTATAAAAATAATTGATTTAAAGTTTTCAGTTCAAATTTCTACATATTATTTATACAGTATCTCTCTCTCTCTCTATAATTTACAAATTTTTATTATTACAAATGTTTATATATAGGACCATAGGAGAATAAGGGTGACCTTATAGAAGTGTTTAAAATTATGAGAGGAATAGATAAGGCAGACGGTAACAGCCTTTTCCCCAGGGTAGGGGAATGAAGAACTAGAGGGCAGAGGTTTAGGGTGAGAGGGGAAAGATTTAAAAGAAACCTGAAGGGCAACTTTTTCACTCAGAGGGTGGTGAGTATATGGAACGAGCTGCCAGAGGAAGTGGGTGAGGCAGGTACAATAGTATCATTTAAGAAGCACTTGGATAGGTAAATGGAGGGGTGGGGCTGAATGCAGGAAATTGGGACTAGCTGGGTGGGCACTGTGGTCAGTATGGACTGGTTGGGCCAAAGGGCCTGTATCCATGCTGTATTGCTCTATATATGTACACAAGCTCATGTGCTTTTGGTAACTGTTAGCATTCACGCGCACACAGACTACACAATAAACCATAGTTAAAATTTAGATCAACCACCAATGAAGCCATCTTAACTTTTAAAACAGGTACGTCTGCTCAGGATGGATAGAGGGAAACTTTTTACTGTAGCAACAAATGATCTGCTGGAGGAACTGAGCAGGGTGAACATCGGCAGGGGGGAGGGTGAGGACGGCAGTGAAAGAAATTGTTGACGTTTCAGGTTGAAATTCTGCATCAGGACTGAGTGGGAAGAGGTTGGAGGCTCATGGGGTGAAAGGTCTAGGGGAACTCTATCTCTGTTCTGTCTGGAGGGAGTTGAGGTGAGAGCAGAAGTATAAGAAACAGGAGATACGAGAGTGGGCTCCATCAACCGCAGCAGAAGGGAAGCCATGCTTCCCGAAAAAGGAGGACATTTCAGCTGGGAGAGACTTAAACAAGATGCCATGCTGGTAAAATTAGAACTCAGCCAATCAGGGGTAGTGGGAATATAGAATATTCCAAAGTTACAGAGGATAGAATTTAAAATCTGAAGTCAATACATTTTTGCTTGATAGAGACTTTAAAGAGATGGACCAAAGCATGTAAAAGAAGTTGAGCAGCAGAGTTCCTTTGTTCCAACGTCCCCAAATGGTCCATTCTGCAAAAACACCAGTGACGTCCCTTTAAATAATTTTTGCATCGGTCATTATGTTGCTCTCAAGTCATTGCTCTTCCTTACCAGAATTGTAAAAAGCTTTTTCCTGAGCTGGTTTCCAGTTGTTTATCCCAGGCACTAAGCAAACGAGCAGAAACCTCAGAAACTGCTGAGGTGAATGAGTGAGATTTTTGTATGTGGGGAATGGTTTCATTTCAAAGACCACATTGGCAATCATAAGCACCCCACCACCTGTCCTGGGAATGCTGTAATCCTAACTGTGAATAAATTATGATCACATAAAATGGAACAGCTACAGGTAAAACAGTTCTTGGAAGATAGATCTACCAATAAGTGATGAGCACACAATAATTGTTTCAAATTGTGGTGTCACAGATATTGCCTTTTGTGTCTTGCTTACTTAGGATTCCAAGGATTCCAGTGTTTCCACGGATCCTGCAAAACATGATGAGGATTGTTTTAATTAATTGGCATACCTAATTGTGTGCGATTCAAAGGTCTTATGAGAGATTTCTCATTCGTAATGCTGAGGACCTCATACCAGTAGAGCTGCTGCCCTCCAGCTCAAATAATCAGGTTCGATTCTGACCTTGGGTGCTGTCTGTGTGGAGTTTGCATGTTCTCCCTGTGACCGTGTGGGTTTCCTCCCACATCCCAAAGCCGTACAAGTTGGTGGGTTAATCGGCCACAATAAGTTATTCCTAGTGTGTAGGTGAATAAAGTGGTAGAGCCTTGGAGGAGTTGATGAGAATAAAATGTGATTGGTAGATGCTTGATGGTTGGCACAGACTCAGGGGGCTGAAGGGCTGATTCCTTGCTGTATGTCTTTATGCCATGAAACAAGTTGGTATTTGGTTGCAGACAATGTGATATTTAGACGGCACTCTTTATTTTTTATTTCATTGCCTTACTTTGCTCCCACAAAACACCCCTGCAACTTATTATTTCACATCTGAAATGTCGGAAGGAGTTATTTGGAGATAAATTGGTAAATTGGTTTATTATTGTCACACGTACTGAGGTACAGTGAAAAACCTTGTTGTGCATGCAATCCATACAGATCATTTCATCACATCAGTGCATTAAGGTAGTACAAGGGAAAACAATAACAGAGTGCAGAATAGTGTTACAGAAAGTGTAAAGTACAAGAGCAGAGTATTTTTTAATCTAAGTGAACATAGTATAAATATTTCATGCTCTCACCATTACGTTTTACTGAAATCATATGACTTACTGCTTGCAGGGTGCCCCGAGCATTCGCAAGATGGAATTTACACTCTTGATCAAGATTAACCCTTGATCCACCTTTTTGTACTGCTGAAGTTTCAGTAAGTGAACAGGATAGGTTTGATAGGAGTGTATGAGAAGATGTGAAAATGTTTTGTTCAAGCTTCTGAGCAATCTTATATGAAATCATTATTTTGGAGGTGAGCAGTTTGGAAATATGTTCAATAAGCAAAGATGGAATTACACTAAAATAATGCTCTTTAGCCTTCTAGGATATCCGGAACTATGACTAATTTGGCACATAATACCAGGATTTGCATTGGACCTTGCTCTTTCTGCAATGTTTTCAGCCTCTGTGGCAGGGATGCCTTGTAGAATGTGTTGTTCACTGCTGCATTTGTCTTCATGTCTTGCTGCCTCCTTCTACAACCAACTGTATCTGGTTGAAGTCTGGTGTTGATACACAATTCCAGGGAATAGGAAGCTGAGGTGTTGAGTGATAAAATACAAAATCTTGTGAGTCTTTAATTACTGGCAGGGAAGTAATACCATAGGATCCTGAACCAAAGCTATTTATCAGGATCGGATTTGTATCTTGTATTATTGACTGAGATTTTGCAATGGAAAAAATGAATACAAGGTCCTGTTTTGACTGTTTGCCAACTGGTGATACATATATGGCTCTGGGTGGAGAGGTAACGATTGAAGTAACACCTCAGCAAGTAGTCCTGATGATCGAGCCTGACAGCACTTCTGATACTTAAAACTGCCAAAATCTGCTAGCTGATCATTCAGAAGTCCTGATATTTGAGCATCTGGCTCAACAGGTAATGTTTGCCACACGCTCTTCTGACTTGCTGGGTCCCCAGTACTTGCACTCCCTTCTGACTCACTGGGGCCCCAGTCCTCCTGTTCCCTTTTGACTCGCTGGTGTTCCATTTCCCATGCTTCCATTCTGTGCAGCAGGGCATTGGTCCGTGCATTCTCTTTCTGCTGATCAGGGTCCCATTTCCCAGGTTCCCTTCAAACTGATTCACTGGGAAAATTTATCGTGATACTGAGTAATATCAAAAAAAGTGAAGTCAGGTCGAGTTTTTGTCATGTGCACAAGTACAGTGAGGTACAGGTACGATGAAAAACTTGCTTGCAGCAACATCACAGGCACATAAATTCAGACATCATGGAAACCAGCCTGCCCTCCATGGACTCTTGTCTATACCCCTCGCTACCTTGGTGCAGCCAGCATAATTAAAGATCCCACCCACCCAGGTCATTCTCTATTCTCCCCTCTCCCATCAGGCAGAAGATACAGGAGCCTGAGGGCACATACCACCAGGCTCAAGGACAGCTTCTATCCCACCGTGATAAGACTATTGAACGGTTCCCGTGTACGATGAGATGGACTCTTGACCTCACAATCTACCTTGCACCTTATTGTCTACCTGCACTGTACTTCATCTGTAGCTGTGACACTTTACTCTGCAATATGTTATTGTTTTTACCCTGTACTACTTCAATGCAGTGTGTAATGAATTGATCTGTACGAATGGTATGCAAGACAAGTTTTTCACTTGTACCAATACAACACGAGAACATAAATTGAACATAAATTATACAAGACGGTGAAGAAAATAAGTGTGCAAAACAAAACATTAGTGCAAAAAAGACACAATCAAAGATGTGTCTATGGTAGTGCAAGAGGGGGGTCTGTGGTGTTCAGTTGCTGAGGTAGGGTTAGGGTTGTGTACGTCGGTTCAAGAACTTGATGGTTGTAGGAAAGCAGCTGTTCGTGAACCTGGTGGTGTGGGACTTCAGGCTTCTGTACCTCCTGCCTGATGGTAGCAGCTAGAAGAAGGCACAACCTGGATGGTGGGGATCCTTGATGATAGATCCCACCTTCTTGACGCAACACCTCCTGTAGATGCTGTCAGTGGTGGGGAGGGCTGTGGCCGTGTTGGACTGGGCTACATCTCTCTACAACTCTCTGTGGCCTCTTGCGTTCCTGTGCATTGGAATTGCCATACCAGGCCATGATGCAACCAGTCAGGATACTTTCTACAGTGCATCTGTAGAAGTTTATTAGAGTATTTGGTGTAACATTGTATGGGGGTATTCATATTGAATAATATCGAATAGTCTGGAAAATTTGCAAATCAGGCACCAGCAAAGTTCTTAGTGTGCCGGATTATCAGAGTTTCCCTGCAGCACTGTTGGTGATGTAGTTTGTGAACTGTGTCAACAGTATCAAGGAATCATGACCTTTCTATTCTCATGTTTGTGTGCTACTGGGGTAGATCCTATGCTCCACCCCTCGCCCCCATCAATGCAGAGCATGCCCGATCTGTATCTGTTTGCCTGTTGTAGCTCTATATCCCTTAATATCCTTGGATGGAAGTTTCTGTTCTGAATATTTCACTGGTCTCAACAGATTTTTGAGAAAGAAAGAAAGAATGTGTGCTCAAGATTTCCAACATCAATGAACATCCTAATTTTAAGGTGATGCTCCCTTGTTCTGAACCCTCTTAGAGTAAAAGGTCTCTCTGATCTGCTTGTAATCCTTTAATCATCTCACCACAGTTATATTGTACATTAATAAACTAAAATATTCAAAAGATTACAATCCTAATCTCTATGATCTGTGCATTCAAGATCTCAAATTTTTGCCGAGATTAAGATTCCTTATTTCCTTCTGTTCTTGCATCATTTGACACCACCCTATCTTCACTCATCTGCTGCAGAATCTCTTTTCCATGAATATCCCAAAGCATTCTTGACTGGGCTCCCTTCTCTTTTCCATCAATCTGAGGTTATCCAAAACCCTGTTGTATCAAGTCCCAGTCACTAATCGCCCTTGTGCTTTGTGATCCTCATTGCCTCGTGTTTACGCAATGCCACTGTTTTTAGAGTTCTTATCCATTTTTTCAAATCCTTCAATGATTGCTTCCTTTCATATTCCTGCAATTTTCTATCACCTTGCAAACTTCTGAGCTACTTGCCTCTTCCAATTCTGGCCTCTGGCAACTTCACTTTTAATCACTCAAGCAATGGTGACGGTACTGTCAAGTTCTCTCCCTTTATCTCTCCTTCCAATGCCTCTTTTTTTTCCATATAAGAATGGCCCTACTTCTGACTGAGGTCTTGGACATATGTTCTAATGTCTTGTGTGGCTAAGTGTCAAATTTTATTTGATAATGTTCCTGTGAAGTATAGGATGTCCGTGGGTAACAAACAGGTTCTGTTTTTACAGACAAGTTGGAAAATGCACAAATGTCACTTGCTATGGTAATTGTACCTGCACAGTATTGTAATGAATGGCATCAAAAGCACCAAAGACTGATCGGAAAGAACAATTACTAAAATGGAGAGAGAGAAGAAACTAGTTCTGCCAATTGTAGGAATGAACGTGTTTATGCATGTCAGACTTTTGAATTTATGAATACCATGGGAGTTTGTTCATATGTAGGAGTGTCCATAGTGAGGCATTCGTAACCCGGTCTGTACCTCAGGAAATTTCACATTGTTAAAGTCACTATATAATTGTTGACACTGTACATTAATAGGAAGATTTACTGAACTCTCACTTTCCTCCAGTTCGTACCTTGCATCTGCTTTAATGTACATCATAAGAACATGTTGTTTTGAGCATACAGAAATAGAATTAACACTTGTTTGAACCAGCTTCATTATTCACTAAGATCATGGCCCTCTGAGTAAAACAAATACTCCTAGTTTTAGCCTTAAATGGACGGTTTCCCATCCTGATCTATGCTGCCTGATTCCAGACTCCAGCAAGATGAATCTTGTAGCAGAGATCCTGTCAAACCCTCTTAAAATTCTATGTTTTAGTGTTACAATTTTTTTAAACCTCATTGTCCTGCCTTCTCCCCATAACCCTTTACCCCCTTACCAATCAAGAACCTATCAATCTCTGCCTTAAATACACCCAATGACTTGGCCTCCAGAGCCCTCTGTGGCAACGAATTCCACAGATTCACCACCCTCTGACTGAAGAAATTCCTCCTCATCTCAGTTTTAAAGGGACGTCCGTTTATTCTGAGCCTGTGCCCTCGGATCCTAGACTCTCCTACTAATGGGAACATCCACTCTATCTAGGCCTTTCAGTATGTGGTAGGTTTCAATGAGATCCCCCCCTTCTGCACTCCATCAAGTACAGGCCCAGAGACATCAAACGCTCTTCATACATTAAGCCTTTCATTTCTGGGATCATTCTTGTGATCTCTGGACACTCTCCAGGGCCAGCACATCCTTCCTCAGATATGGGGCCCAAAATTGCTCACAATATTCCAAATGCAGTCTGACCAACACCTCATAAAGCCTCAGCAGTACATCCTTGCTTTTATGTTCAAATCCTAATGAAATGTACTTGGGTTTCAAGAAGGTGCCTAACAAAAGATTAAGTCACCAGATAAGATCCAGTGGTTGGAAATTATATATTGTCCTGGATAGAGATTGACTTACAGGTAGAAGCAGTGAGTAGGGATAAGGGGGCCATTTCCAGACCCACTGGGGTACCATAGGAATCAGTCTAGGACCACATTTGTTTACAGCATATAGTAATGGCTCGGATAAAGTCAATGCTAAGCACTGCAACAGTTCAAGAAGGCAGCTCACCATCACCCTCTCAAGGGCAACTTGGATGGACAATTAAATGCCTGGCTTAGTCTGTGAAGCCCACATCCCCTGAATTAATTTTTTTTTCAAAAAAGGAAGCAAAAGATAGGTATGCCAAAAATAGGTGGGAAAAATAGGTGGGAAGGCATGTTACAAGGCAAGTACAGACAATTTTTGGAGAGGCACTGATGGGTTAAGTTAGTGGGCAAAATGTTGGCAAAATGCGGTATAACATGGAAAATGTAAAGCTGTTGATTTTTAAAGTAAGAACAAAGGAGCAAGAGTATTATTTAAATGGAGACAAGCTGCTGAAAGCTATAGCAGAGAGGGTTTGGGCTACTCATGCATAATATAGAAAATTGGCACACAAGTGCAGCAGATATAGGAAAGATTAGTGGAATCTAGAACATAAACAGAACTTGGTCTAGATTCCAGCTTCTGCAGTCTCTTTTGTCTTCTTAAGACCAATGGAATGTTGGCTCTTATTTCAAAGGAATTGGAATATAAAAAATAAGGGAAATCTTACACAAGCACTGGTGAGACTACATCTCGAGTAATGCAAACAATTTAGGTCCCCCATGTAAGGAAATGTATTTTGTTGGAAGTAGTTCGGAGAAGTACTAGGGTATGTATTTTGTTGGAAGTAAGTATCAGAGAAGTACTAGGGCAGTGGTTTTCAAATAGGTGCAGGACTCTCAGGTTGGTCATGAGGTGGTAAACAATGAGTCACTACCTCTGTTCCTTTAAATAAATGGCAATCTGCAAATCAGAGAACATTATTATTGGGTCATTTTGTTAAAGTGAGCCACCTGAAGAAATTTTGAAAGCCTCTGCACTAGGATGATCCCGGGTATGGAGGGATTACCCTACAGGAAGAGGTTAAACAGGTTGGGACTCTACTCATTGGAGTTTAGAAGAATGTGAGACAATCTTTTTGAAATTTATAAGATTCATAGGGGGTTGGCCAGGTTAGACATGCTGAAAGGATCTTCCCTGTTATGAGAGAGTCCAAAACCAAAGGACATGGTCTCAGAATAAGAGGGAGCTTATTTAACACTGAGATGATGAAGAACTTTTTCTCTCAGAGGATTTCAAGTCTTTGGAACTCCTGGCCATAGAGAGCTGTGGACGCAGGGTGATTATGTATATTTAAGGCTGAGAAAGGTAGATTTATAATCAGTGAGAGAATCAAGGGTTATAGGTAAAAGGGAAGAAAGTGGACTTTAGGAATGTTGGATCAGCCATGATCCTTTTGAATGCCATAGCAAGCTCAAGAGGATGAATGGACTATAACTACTTCCACTTCTTGATGATTGACAAGAAAAAGTAACCTAATGCTTAGTTTAAAGGGACAGTGCATGAGAGGAGGCCAGAGGCCTTGTGCTTGTTTTCTCTGGAAGGGAGACGTCTTAGGAAGCATTATTCAAGATCCATAGGAAAATAAACAATTGTACCTGGATAATGGGTCTCAGATTGCCTCAAGCTCTGGAACCAGGAAGTACAGGCTTGACAAGCAGGTAGGGGCTTAAACAGTTTAAATCTGATGCGATGTAAAGGGTAGCTAATATTTATAATGAACTACCAAAGCAGTCAGTATGGAAATATTTGAGAGGGACTTGGACAGATATTTAAGGGGTTGAGTAATTGCGAGTTATTTCTCTTTACAACATGCCAAGCTGACTGCAGAGTTTTGTGACCCTAGATAGCTGCATTTCTACCTAACATCCAGCCTCCTTCCTTTGCATCCTGTCGCACATTTACATGGGCAGCTATAGCCAAGTGTCACAATATCATCATCTGAAAACTGAATCCATTCCATTCCTTCTCTAATGGTACTGAAATGAACAATTAAAAACAAAACTTTTACGTGAAAGAACCAGTTCAACGCTTATTTATGAGATTTTGTGTGTTGCCTTTCTCCCTCTCACCTTTCTCTTGTTCTTTCATCTTTCCCTACCCTTCTCTCACCTATTCCACACCCACCTCCTGTCTTGCCCTTCCTCATTTTTTCACCATTACCTTTCCCCACCCCTTCCATTTATCTTCAGCACTTTATCCTCCTCTCACTTCACTCTCTCACCTCACTTGCTCTCTCACTCTTGCTCCCTCCCTCTCTTGCTTTCTTCAACAGTCTTACGCATGCCCTCCCTCGCCTCTGCAATGGCGCGAGGACATGTGCAAATTCTTAGCTCTGTGAACTCTCACTCATGGGCCTGTGTGTTGCCTTTCCTTTGGCCAGAAATGTACATTTTTAAGAGGGTCTCTTTTGCTTTTAGTGACCAGGTGACATTATTGCACATCCAAACTTAAATGGGTGAGGTATCTGAAACCATTATGACTGTAAGTGAAATATTTGATGGATTGGCATCATGGGGTTGCTTTGCATTCATGAGATTTTTTATCAAATCCAACTGTCCTTGGAGCTGGGATATTAGCCTTCATTAATTAGGTTTCCTTGTGCCATAACAGCTTAGCCACCCTGCTTTGGAAAAGGCTTAGGTTCGTTGATGGCAACAGTGGTTAACAGAAAAAATACACAAAAGAAGATGAAAGACCAGTAGTGGTAAAATTGTAATGTACTAATATGAATCCCTGCAAATATCATCTTACTGATTTTTGACTTATTTTCTTATCCTTCCTTCTCAGAGTGTACGTGACCCATCAGGGGCATCCATTGCCCTTTTCACTGCCAAATTACATCAACCCAACAAAACTCTGCAACACGTAGTCTTGCAAGCCTTGTTCTACCTGCTTGACCAAGCTATTGAAAGGTAAGCATACGGTTTGTGTCATTTACAGATTTTTTTTAAAGAAACCCATGGGGGAGAAGGAGGAACATTTTATTAAAGGCTTCTAATTGTGAAAGTTATGGCATTTATATAATTTATATTTTTAAATGCATTAAAATTGTGTCAGATTAATTGCCTTAAAATTTTAATAGAAATGTAGTGCTTAAATAAACTCATTTATGCTGAGTGTTTCCAGTTATATGCTAGCTAGAGTGAAATAAAGCCATCTTATAATTGTAAATTTTATTCCTTCAGATTTTTTTGGTCAAGGATTCTTCTGAATCCAGGAGAATTTATTGAGGGTCTTTTAAAGGAATAAGCAAATGGAATCATGCTGTTTTGAAGATTGTCAGAACTGCTGTTGCACAGCTGGCAGAGCTACTGCATCATAGCTCCAGTAACCTGGGTTCAATCCCGACCCCGGGTGCTGCCTATGTGGAGTTTGCATGGCCTGTAACTACATGGGTTTCCTCCGGGTGCACTGGCTTCCTCCCACACCCCAAAGACAGGTGGGACAGAGGTTAATTGGCCACTGTAAGTTGCCCCTAGTGTGTAGGTGCATGGTGGAAATTGGAGAGAGTTGATGGGAATGTGGGGAGAATAAAATGGGGTTAGTGTAAGATTGGCATAAATGAGTGCTTGATGGTCGGCACAGACTTGTTGGGCTGAAGTACCTGTTTCCGTCCTATAGACTTTGTGATTCCTGAACCAACCTT
Source organism: Pristis pectinata (assembly GCF_009764475.1). Lineage (NCBI taxonomy): Eukaryota > Metazoa > Chordata > Chondrichthyes > Rhinopristiformes > Pristidae > Pristis > Pristis pectinata. The sequence continues at coordinate 6,044,897 of NC_067436.1, forward strand.
TAGAAAAGGACAAAATGTTTAGATTTAACTATTTAATGTAAGGTTTAAGATAGGAAGGCATGTTAGCAGGTAGTGTAGACTAATTTAACAGAGAGTAAGATAGGACATCAAAAGGTGGATTGCCATGATGAATATCTGTTCATTTCAGTGGTACGAGTTCCTTAAACGATCTGATGACCTTTTTTAAGTCACTTGACTGGCATTGCCCTGTAATGGAAGCAGGGAATACAGCTTTAGAACCCACCTGTAGGAGTCTGCCCAGATACAAAATTAAAACCTGACCTGAACCCTATCCAATCACAGCCAATTTGAACCAGACCTGAGCCTAATGAGTTTTTTTTTGAACAATCATCTTTCTCAATTTCCACCAGCTTCAACAAAATTCCACAACCCGACACATCTTCTCCTCTCCTCCCCTCCCCTCCCCTTTCAGCATTTCAAAGGGACCATTCCCTGCTACACTCTTCTGTCCCCACCAACCATTCTCCATATTGTGGCGCTTTCCCATATAACTGCAGGAGATGCCACACCTGTCCCTTCACCTCTTCCCTTTCCACTGTCCAGGGACTCAAACAGTCCTTGCAGGCAAAGCAGTGACTCACATGCACTTCTTTCAGTCTAGTGCACTACATTCAGTGTTTGCAGTGTGATCTCCTCTATGTTGGAGAAACCAAATGCAAATTGGATGATTGTTTAGTGGAGCAGTGTTCTGACCTCAAGGCCAGTACCAATCTTACTGTTACCTTTTGCTTTAGTTCTCCATCCCACTCCCACTCTGACCTACCTGCCTGTGGCTTGCTGGCACAGTTATAATGAGGCCCAATGCAAGCTTGAGGAACAACATATCATCTTCCAACTGTTGCAGCCCTTCAGACCCAAAATATTGAAGTTACATCTTCAGGTAATTCACTCTTTCTGTCTGTATCGAAACTGGCCATTTCTGCTGTAAGTTTCCTATCTGTGATATTCGCTCAGTTTTTCTCTCTCCATTAGTACAGCCTGACCTACTCAACACGTGTGACAGCCTGCAGTTCCCAACTTTTTACATTCTTTTGTTCGTGTTCTCGATCTCTAACTGCCCCTATTAACCCATCGACAGGATAACCTCTACAACTTATCCCCTCTGCAACCCTGGCCTTACCTTCTTACAGATATTCCCTCTGTTCTATCCAATCTCCCCACCAACATCAACTCTTCTCTGTTACTTAAAGCCATCTTGTTTTTCTTTCTTTCCCTGTTCCACCTCAAACATTTTCTCCATTTCTCTCTCCACAGATGCTGCCTGACCTACTGAGTGTTTCCAGCATTTTCTGTTTTTATTTTACATTTCCAGATCGGCAGTTTTTTAATTTTCATTTTTTTTTATATACCTGATGCATGTAGTTGCATTGCAAACTACATTGTAGGTGCATTGCAAAAAGTAGCAATGTGGAACTGTCTGTTTGCACATAATCCCAGTCCACATCAGACCTTGTGCTGAATAGTTTTGTACTTGCAGGAAAAATAAGCTCTAACCATTGTCACCAACTGAATCCTTTATTCAATTATCCTCAGTCACTTAATCAAGTTACATGTTAAATTGGGATATTGTGGCTTTCAGAAATACTGATGAATATTCATTTTTAAGAAATATTTTTAAACACTTAATTATGCCCAGTTATATCAGGTGTTCTCTTTTTCATAAATGCAATCTCTCGTTTTCCACTGGCAGTTTCTAAACAGCTTGACAAGTTAACTTTGGAACTGTGGAGTTCACAGTATATATCTTTCACAAGCTGGCAAAAACTCAAGAAATAGCTAGTTTCTGCTCCCTCAAGATGCTACTGGGCAATACTAGCTCCTTTAAATGACATAAAAATCAAACGAGGGGTTGTGAGAGGCAGGTAGCCAAATATTCATTTACTTAAACATGATGTTTAGTGAAGCTGCACATCAGGAAATGGAAACCAATTGCTACGTTCTAGCACTGTTAAGGGCGGCACAGTGGTGCAGTTAGTGGGAGCTACTGGATTGTCAGCAATCCAGGTTCAATCCCGACCTCGGGTGAATCTGTGTGTGGAGTTTGCATGTTTCTCCCTGTGATTGCGTCGGCTTCCTCCCACAAGACGTAAGGGTTTGTGGGTTAATTGGCCACTGTAAATTGCCCCTGGTGAATGATAAAATCTGGGAGGAATTGATGAGAATGTGGGGAGAATTAAAATAATGGGATTAATGTAGGATTAGTGTAAATGGGTGGTTGATGGTCAGCGTGGACTCAATGGGCCAAAGGGCCTGTTTCCATGTTCCATCTCTCAATGACAGTCTTTTGGCTGTTTGCAACACTATTATATTCTACAGCACTGAGCTTAAGTGCATTATTCATAAAGCATTGGTCATAATATTCTTTGGTCCAATGGCTCAGATGGGTTGGCCAGGTTCTATTACCTTGTGATCAGGACGGGATTCCATGTGTAAAACATGTAGATTCTTTAATCCGGTGAAGGGTCTGGGTCAATATTAGGTTCGAATTGGTTTGCAAGTGCTTTATTTCACTCTAGGCAGTGTTTTACAAGGGTCGTCTGGTACAAACAGAACAAGTTACAAGAATAACATGAGGAAAATCCTTGTTTCATGGGGTCCTTTAACCAATGTAAAATTACAAGACTTGATGTAAAGTTACACATGTAAACTGGGTGGGCACTCCCCTTCCTGGTGTCAAACTGACCTCTCCTGTCCAGGTTAATTCTTAAAAGGTCATCTTCAAAAGGCAGCAGCAGTCAAATAAATTCTATTCAATATTTGTAGTTAGATTGTACATTGGGGTTGGGGGCATAAAAATGTCTGTCTTAAGTTGGCACAGCAAAAAGATGCTTGGGAATTTCTGGGGCAAAATTAGTGACGAGCCATTGTTTCTGAACTCTTCAAAATACCTGGGCATGATTCTGCTAGAAATGCCTTTCAGACTTTTTTTTTGTAGTTGTATTGGTCAGGAAGAAATAATTATGGAATTCTGAACTATTGCGTGGATTTATTAGTTTTTGGAAGTGATTAGATGCAGAAAGTCATCTATTCTAGTCCTCTTCTTAAGATAATTCAATGACCAAAGTTGGAAATGCAAAGATTCAATGCAAAAAATGCAAAAATTTATTGTCCAATGTATCAGTCCAAAGATATCATCTTGTTTCCTTTGCTTTTCCCATTTGTTTATATCTTGTCTTGCAAGCAGTAACTCAGACTTATTTCCCTCTCTCCAATTTAAAAAGTAACTTTATCTTTGAATAGCTTCTGCAATGCAATATAAATGCAAGTTTTGAAATATTTCAAGCAAAACTCACAAACAAGGATACGCAGTTTAAAAAAAACTCAGAATTAAATGTTTTTTGAAAAATGGTTTTAAATTTGTTGCAATTTAGCTTCCTACAGCACAATTTACAGTTACAGGGAACAGTTTACAGCCTTATGTCAATGCCTGGGGATATTACAATAATGTTATTCAGAATTAATGAGCAACATATTTGAAATGAAGTTGTGAAATTTAAGATTACCGACTTTTGGTGAGAATTTAATTAGATTTTTTAAATAAACGAGATCTTAAGTAATGGCTTCCTTACACACGTCAATCCGAGACAAGCTTGGTCAGATTTTGTATCGAGTAATTTAGAAAGCTGCATCAGAGCTATAAGCAGTTTGTTTTCATCAATTCTTGCCATCCGTGTCATTTATGTAAATAATCCTTTCCTATCCAAACATTACACTTAAAGAAACAGCAAATTTTAGCACATGCAAAACTTTTCATGAGTTATTTTGTCCCTGGTAATTCCTCGGCAATGATCTGTCCTGCAGTATCACCGTATTCATTGTTCCAATTGTTCTAATCTTAGTGGGCACTTTTGTTTTCTCAGTTTTGAAACACAAAGAAATGGGCTAGTGTTCATTTATGATATGGCTGGCTCGGCATACACCAATTTTGAATATGACCTTAGCAAGAAAATTCTTCACCTTTTGAAGGTAAGTCACTAACTGTTATTGGCCAACACATTCTGCCCCAGAGGAGAAGGGGTATGAGCAGAGGTGCAGGAAATGGATGAGATGCAGTCAAGGGCATTGTTAGTAATGGTCAAGGGGAAGCCACCATTAAGGAAGACGTTTCAGAGGCACCTGTATGGAAAGTTTCATCACCAGAGCAAATTGACAGAGACAAGAGGAAGTGGGAGAATGGAAATGAATCCTTATAGGAGACAGAGTGGGATGGAGAGTAGTCAAGGTAGCTATGGGAGTCAATAGGCTTATAATGATGCAAGTAGCTAGCCTATCTCCTGAGATGGAGATATAGAGACTTCCAGAAAAGGAATGGAAGATCTCTGACTCTTGTCCTTTCACCTCTTCCTTTCCCACCATACAGAAGCCCAACTGGTCTTTCCAGGTGAAACAGCGATTCACTTACACTTCTTCCAATCTAGTTACTGCATTCAGTGTTCACTGTGTGGTCTCCTTTACATTGGAAAAAACAAACACAGATTGGCAGGTCACTTTGTGGAACATCGGCTTTCAGTCCACAGGGACAGCCCTGAGCTTCCCGTTGCCTGCCACCCTAATTCTGCATCCCACTCCCATTCTGATCTATCAGTCTGTGATCTCCTATACTGTTACAATGAGGCCCAATGCATGCTTGAGGAACAGCATCTCATCTTCCATCTGGGTACGTTGCAGCCTTGTGGACTTGATATTGAATTCTATGATTTCTGTCTGCGTCACTTATCCACCTGGTATTGGTTCAGCTTCTCTGTTTTGTTTTCCCATCTGGGAGTGGATGACGTGTCCAGCCTGACCTGCCAGGCTTGTCCACCTGCTCTGCATTTTGCAACTCCCACACTCTTTTGTCTATGTTCTCACTCTAACTGCTCCCATTCACTCACTGATCAGACAACCTTGTTTATAACTTATCCCCATGGTCAGCCCGGTTTTACCCTGTCAGAGACAACCGCCCCCACTCCCCCCCCCACCCCCCCCCCCCCCCGAAGCTTAACAAATTTCCCTTGTCTCCTTCCCAGTTCTGACAAAGCATCCTTGACCTGAAACGTTAACTCTGTTTCTCTCCCTGCAGATGTGACCTGACCTACTGAGTATACTGAATAGCCAACCCACTGTGTTGTGGAAATTAGCTGTGTTTTCTTTGAAATGATATTCCGTTACTGAGAAAATGTTTTCCTCGGGAGTCATTGTTGTAGTTCTCACCTTCAGTCATTTTGTGTCTGACCTGTTATGTTCATCTCTTGATTTCCTCACCTGGTAAAATAAGTCAGAAACAAGCTAGATACCACTGACAGACTGAAGCAGCAGTGCTCAACTATAAGCTTGTCCCAAGTCTGTCAACAAGCGTTAAAAAGGAAATTAAAGTGCAGGTGAATTTGCATTTCAGCCAGGTGTAATGTAAAATTAATGTTTAGATGACAGGCTCATTTAATTAAGGGCTAGAATCTTGATGGATGATGATCGTGCATCCCATTACAATCAATCATTCTCTCTTCTCTCCCCCCATCTGTAACACTATATTCTGCGTTCTGTTATTGCTTTTCCCTTGTACTACCTCAATGCATTGATGTGATGAAATGACTTGTATGGATGGCATGCAAAACAAAAGCTTTCCACTGTACCTCGGTGCACGGGACAATAATAAACCATCTCCGATCCTCCGTCTATAGCAACGAGGAGTGACGACCTGTTGGATGTTTTGCTGTCAAAGTTTCAGGTTGCAGATGAGTGGGGGAGCATAATTTCACAACCTACCTAGCTCATCCAGAGATGAATATCAACATCGCTGTGTAACAGTGCTGTTAATGCACTGATGTTTTAAATTTAGTTTGGGCAGACTTTTGTCACTGAAATGAATTTGACTGCAACCCATTAATGAATGTTCTTTCTCTCTAACCTTCTTTCACTCTATTTTTCCCTCCCTTTTGCTGCTTGTCTGGTTTTGATTCTGGCAACACAATCATTCTCCAGTATTAGCTCTGTAATTGTTCCGTGTGCAGCTGATCTTCTATACTAATCTCTTCCTGTCAGGGTAAACTCCTTCGGAAGTAAAGTAAAACTCTCATCTTGTAAAGCATTAGTATTTTATCTTGGAAGAGCATCCTTTTAGGTCAGTCAAACCATTTCAAATAATCAGTAATTTATTGTTTGATTCGTAATACAACCTTTCTATTTTCAGGGAGCCTTTCCCGCTCGATTGAAAAAAGTATTCATTGTCGGGGCGCCTGTCTGGTTTCGATTCCCATATTCCGTTCTAAGCTTAATTCTTAAAGAAAAGCTTCGGGAAAGAGTGAGTACTGTGCAAACTTTGTAAAAGAAAAAAATCCTGTAATCTACTTTGTTGGCTGTAACTTTGAGCTTTGTCTTGGTGTCCTCTGATGATCTGTGTAGTTACGTCAGTACTGTAAATGTATCCTAGATTAATGACAGATTGACCTGTGTAAACTTGTTGGTCAGATTTACCAAGAATGTTCTAAGCTGTCAACTACACCTATGTACATAACTGAAAAATCTAATCTTGAACCACACAAGAACGCAGTTAATTGCAGTAGGCTACCGATTAAAGCCCATTATTGCTCTGCACATATTATGGTCAAAAACCACAGTGGCTTGTTAAGACAATAGCCTCTCTGTGCCATGATCTTTATCTACCACATCTGAGCAATGTGCCAGAAGTCTACAGAAACTGTAGCCGGAACAGCTTGTGAATTGCCCCTGGACATGTTGGGAGCTACTGTGGCTGCAGGTCAACTGTATTTTTTTCTTAATAACATTCTCTGCACAGAATAGGAAGAGTGTGCTCCACATCATCTTCTCAATAAGCCTGCAAGAAAATATCTTGATCATACAATTGTTCCCCTTGCAAACAGTCATCTTCTTAGGCAGTCCCTTGGGATCAAGGATGACTTGCTCTGGTTCTGAGGTGACAGGGCAATATGGACCGGCAATCTCTACCACAGAGGGAGCCGTGCCTGGTAGGATGAGTTGGTACATAATTTGTGAGCTAGTTCATTCCTTCAAAAGGTTATGTTTAGTGCATGGTTAACAATCGTTTCCCAAAACAATGGAAATCTGCCACTTTCCTGACGGTATCCTGTGCAATTCATTCAAATTTTAATTCTTGAAATGTAGTTGAGGGAAGTTGCAAGGAGACTCCCAACCATGGAGAGTATTTTTAATGTTCAAATGAAATATTAAATTTTCACGTGTACATTTGTAGCTCTGGGAAATTGGGAAATGCCAATAGAGTTGCAAGATTGTCATTGTGAAGTCAAATCTTTCCATGTTTTCATTAAAATTTCATAAAACTATATAGAAGTGGTAGGATACATCAACCTTTGTGACTACTGAAGAGCCTTCATTGATGGTTGCCAAAAATTAGATGGTAAAGAGACCTGTTAAATTGACTACATGAGAGTTGTGAATGGTGGTGGACAACTAAACAGCTAATAGACAAGGCGTCTCCAAGAACATACTCATCCTCAATGATGGCAGGCATCACAGCAGCACTGACAACTGAACAACCATGTTCAACCAGAAGTTCCAAACAGATGATCCCTCTCAGCTTCCTCCTGAGATCCCCGTCATCAAAGAAACCCGTCTTCAACTGATTTGATTCATTCCACGTGATACCAAGAACTGGCTGAGACCACTGGATACCTCAAAGGCCATGGAGTCAGACAACATCCCAACTGAAAACCCACATTCCAGAATAGTTGCGTCTCTTGCCAAGCTGTTCTAGCACAAAATCTGGCACCTACTCAATAATGTGGGAAATTTCCCAACCTTGCCCTGTTCACAAGAAGATCTGATCTAATCTGGTTAATTACTGCCTAAGTCTGCTCTCAATCATCAGAAAAGTGATGGAAGGTAGTCCTGATAGTGGTGTCCAGAAATACCTGCTCTCCACAACTACTGGCCTCCAGACCTCATTCATCGTCTTGCTTCAAAAGTGAACCAAAGAGCTAAATACTAGAGACGAGGTGATAATGCTGTTTTAATCTCACAACCCACACCAAACGATTCCAGGCAAATGGCCGAGGTATCAAAAGCATCTCTGGAGAACCGCTGTATGGCAATAATTTCCTCTCAAATTCTAGACTGCTCCCTGAACCAATGGGCTGTCATTCGCTCCTTGGAGTTTTACCACACTCTGTTTGATTCAAATACTATTCCTGGATATGCCTTTCTTCATTGACATCAAGGCAACATTTGACCGAGTATGGCATCAAGTACATTTAAATCTGAAATCAAAGGGCAACAAGGGGGAAAACACTTCAACGATTGGAGTCATGCATTGCACGAAGGAAGATGGTTGTGGTTGTTTGGAGGTCAATCACCCCAGCCACGGGACATCATTGCAGGAGCTCCCTATGGCTGTGTCTTGGGCCAACAATCTTCAGCTGCTTCATCAATGACCTTCCTTCCATCGTGAGGTCAACAATGCAGTTGTTCACTGATGCCTGCACCATGCTCAATTCCATTTGCAACTTTTCAGGAGATTAGTAGTAGCAACAACTACAAACTTGGTGAATACACAAGTAAGGCAGCAATATCGAAAATAATTCAAAACTCTTGATAGCTCCATGGATCAGAAGGGGAACAATGGGTAGATGGGATGGAGCTTTTAACTATAGTTTGATAAGGCTCACCTCAGTATTCTACTTATGCTGCCTTGAATCTGCCTTTGAGCCTGTTCAATTATTCATTTAAATCATGTAAGTCAGTTCTGAAATTTTCAGTTGATCAGGTAACCAGATTCTTTTTGTGCTACAAATTTTAGCTACAATTTGTACAGGGAAAATATTTCTCAAGTTCCCTTCTAAACGTCCTGGCTCTAATTTTAATGTAATGTTCCCTTATTCTGGATTCCCAGTCAGGGGAATTAGTTTCTCTGTTTAACCCCCATCTGGTGAATCCTCACCCCATTCTTTCAAAAGCAGATACTTCCTTCTTGATGTTTGGTGCCCACAACTGGTACCATAGTTCATGTTGGGTCTGACCAATGCTCTATACAAAGGAGGCATAACTTCCTCCCAATTTAGTTTTCTTGTGATATAGATTAATGGAGAATTGGTCTTTATGTGTCTATAGGTTTAAAACCTAATATTTTAATCCCCAAAAGAAAAAAACTGATCATAATGCCATTATAAAATCAAAACCATGTAAATCTACACAGCAATTAAATACAACTGTTGATTACACAAGTTTCAAAACCAATGTGGGTTGTTAATTACACTGGAGAAACAAAGCAAATTGTACATGGAGTGGTGGTGGCAGCTGATGTCTAGTTTATTCCATGTCACAATGTTGTAATCAAGATTGCTCTTTCCTAGGTGTGGGGGATTAAAATTCAATCCTTATTAAGCAGTTCACCTGGATGAAGCTGGCTCATTTACTTTTGAAATGGCCGTTAAGAAGAAACCTTTCTGATGCAAAAGATGGGAAGGTGCAGAAGATGTTGAATTGAAACATTGGCTCTTACTCTCTTCATAGATTCTGTGAAACCTGTTGAGCATTTTCTTTTTTTCATTTGGATTCTGTTGTGTTATTTGCTTGTGAAATTGAAAACAGGTCTCAGATCATAGAACATAGAACAGTCCAGCACAGGAACAGGCCCTTTGGCCCACCATGTCTGTGCTGACACAATGCCAAATTAAACTAATCCTTTCTGCCTGCACATGATCCATGTCCCTCCATAATTCATGTGCCTATCTAAAGGCTTCCTGAAGGCCAATATCGTATCTGCTTCCATTACGACCCCTGGCAGCGTGTTCCAGGCACCTTCCATTCTCTGTGCAAAAAAAAAGCTTGCTCCACACATCCCCTTTAAACTTTCCCCCCTCTCACCTTAAAGCTGTGCCCTCCAGTATTTGACATGCCTACCCTGGGAAAAAGATGCCGGCTGTCCACCCTATCTATGCCTCTCATAATTTTATAAACTTCTATCAGGTTCCAGGATTTCTATGCTTCGGACGTGATGGGGAGGGAGGTGAGGAGTTGCATTGCTAATCAGGGAGAATGTCACAGCTGCACTCAGAGAGGACATATGGAAGGCTCATCCACTGAGGCAAAATGGGTAGAACTCAAAAACAGGAAGGGTGCAATAACTCCCATGGGATTATACTATAGGCTTCCCAATAGCCAGTGGGAGCTAGAAGAACAGATATGTAGGCAGATTATGGAAAGATGTTCCTTCTAATTGTTCCCATGGAATATTTTTATCTTACAAAATTGATGCGGTTGTTCAATCTTGGTGTTCAGATGCAGTAATGAACACATTGTGGGGTGTAAAATGTTACTTGAAAATCCAGCACAATAAAACAGTACTGAATACAGAATTGGAAAAAGTTTAGGTTTTTAGTTCGCTGCATTGCAAAAAAAATCTGTTCAATTTTAGCTTACTTCTCTGAATTAAGGAAGACACAACAATCATATTTGATAGATTTTCAAGTGTATCACATTGGATCATGAGCTGTTTAGATGAATCCATGTTTTACCAACATTTTTTCATATGCTCAGAAGTCCCATTTATACCTCTTAGATTATTGAACTAATCACATCTTGCTTTGAAGAAAATCACGCACATTTGTTTTTCTTGGTTCCCAATACATCACATGAAATTTCTTTGACCCAGACAAATAAAGAAGCAGAGTGAATAGATCCACCTCTCTAGGCATCAGCAGAGGGTTTCTGTAACTGAAAAGGTCAACTTTTCCATTCATAGACCATTAAAAAGTGGGCTGAAACACGGTATAACAGGTTCGTTACATGGTTCGAGTAGGATCACTTCCACCTTTTTGAGGACAATTCGGGATGGGTGATATATACTGTACTTTCCAATGATGCCCAGGTTCCCAAAAGCGAATTGGAAATAAAAAAGATGGTCTTTATAAATACAACACGTGCCAAGTATCCCTGGACTCAGTCTGGCCTGATTTAAGTTTAATCACCTGGCTGATAATGGGTATGACGTGGGTTCCAGTGATGTGTGTTGGATAGGTAAGACATTAAAAAAAAATAGGCAAACTTTCTTTAAATCAGAAGTCTACAGTTGGAATGCAGAATCTCCAAATGTTTGGTCATAAGAACACAAGAAAATACAAGCAGAGTAGGCCACTCGGCCCCTCAAGGCTACCCCACCATTCAATACGACCATTATTGATCTATGCTGCCTCAATTCACGTTCTGTGCCTGTTCCCCATAACCCTCAATTCCTTGACCTTTCAGATACTTACCTATCTCCACCTTATCTGATATGAGCTCCACCAGCCTCAGAGGCAGAGAATTCCAGAGATTAACTACCTCCATGCCCCAGTTTTAAATGACTAGCTCCTTATTTTGTAGTTATGTTCCCTTGTTCATGACTTTCCCCTAATGAAAACATCCCAACATCTACCCTGCAAAGCCCACTTAGGATCTTAACTGTTGGAATAAGGTATAATGTACAGTATGAGAGGAATTTCTTGTGAAGAGTTGTTGGAGTACGGGTGACACCAGTGTTATGGAGAGATTGTACTCCTGGAAAACAGGCTGTATTGCGATTTTCCGTAACACGAAGCTGCATCATCCGCGCATGCATCAAGAAACGCAAGTTGGAAAAGAAATTTATGTTGATTTCTTTACCTTTCTTTCACATAAATTCCGTGAGAAAGAATGTTGTACTGTATCTCAAGTTCTTGGGTAGTGATTTGTGAATTCTGTAAGGGCGAATTTCTGTAACCCATTGGCCATTACGCAGGTGTAGCCTGTATAGAATGTTTCACTCAAGGGAGTGTTGAAACAGAGAGCAGTCACCTTCTCAGGGAAAGTTAAATCAATATTTGAAGTAGAGGAGCAAGGCTAGGAACAGAGATCAACAGGGTTTTGAGTAGGAAGTGGGACTAGTTTTGCATGACTAGAATAAAGAGCTGGTATAGACAAGATGGGATGAATAGCCTCTTTAAGTGCAGTAAGTATAGTTCTTTTCTTCCCAAGCTGTTTTGGAAAAAGTTCAGAGAAAAGCCAATAAGATGCCCCTGGTATCAATGTAAGGTCTAGAAAGTCAGCTTCTGCATCCCTGAGCAAAATGGGGAGAAGTATCAAATAGAAGTACGTGAGCAATGGTGAGGTTTGCCTTCGCTCATAAAGAGGCTGGGCCGGCATTTATTTCCCAACCTAATTGGCCTTAAAGCGAGAAATGAAGAGCAGCTACGAATCGTCAGCGTGGATAAGGATGGCAGATTTCCTTCTCAGAAGGAAGGATGTTTGTGAACCGGAAGTTTTTATATTGGTTTTCATTGTCACCATTACTGATAAAGGCTTTATGTTCCCAATTTATTTAATGAATGTATTTTAAATTCACTAATGCTGTGCTGGAATTGAACTTGTGTCTTCAGGTCATCAATTCATCCCTGTGGATGTAAACCAGTATCTTGACCATTGTGCTACTGTTCCCTTCCTGCCTGCAAGATACAGAGCATGATATGTTACCATGCTGTGAACCAAAAGTCCAGCAATGTTTTTATGAAATTTCTTTTTGGTACTGAATATTTACAATAAAAATTCAGGCAAGAATATTCTTATACATTGGGCAGTTATTGCACAGGGTAGATGATTTGTAGAAATAATGGGTGACAGATGCACATCAGTCTAATGGTTCAGACTGGTGAAATGATTGGGTCAACCAGAGCTGGCTTGGTTGCTTGAATTTTTTAATTCATTCATGGTATAGGGGCATTGCTAACAAAACCATGCCCACCTCAAGAAGTGGTGCTGAGCCACCACCTTGAAAGACTGCAGTTCATGTGGTGATGGTACTTCCATTGTGCTGTTTTGAACCAGTGATGCATTACACAGTCAGAGTGGTGTGTGACTTGGAGGTGGTGACAAATCCTATTTGCCTCCCATTATTATCCGTCCAGTGAGTAGAGGATTTTTGGTTTAGCAAGTGATTGGTGCAAATGTCGTGCTTCATCGTGGGACTAGAGTAAGATCTAGTTAGTCACACAGAAGCCAACAAAGGCAACGAGTACAAAACAAGCTGCTGGAGGAACTCAGCAGTTCAGGCAACATCTGTGGAGGGAAGTGGACAGTCGATGTTTCGGGTCGAGATCCTTCATCTGGACTGAAAGATAGAGGGGAGTTACCAGTATAAAGAGGTGGGGGGGGGAGGGGAGAGGCGTGTGGCAAGAACTGGCAAGATAGGTGTATGCAGGTGAGGAGGGGTGATAGGCAGGTGGAAGAGGGAAAAGTGGAAATAGCGACAGAGGCTGGGAGGTGATAGGTGGAGGTGACAAAGGGCTGAAGATGATGGAATCTGATAGGAGAGGAAGGTGGAGCGTGGAACCAAATAAGGGAGGTGGGGAGGGCAGTGGGGGAGGAGATCGGAGACCCAGTAGGAATGTAACAAGTAGCTGCATTCCTATCTTCAAACAGTACTGTGTATTGCACACGGGTTAATTTTCTATACTCTCTAAACTTATTGAGAGCAGTTATTTTCTGAAAATGATAGATATTTTCTGCAACAAGAGCATTACCGAGAGCAGGATTTCAGCACAGGCGCATTATGAAGCCTTCCTCTCCACGCAGTAATTGTTGGGGAGTTTGGTCACCTGCATACTTGGCCAATTGACCATTTCTCCTCACCTTTCCATAAAGCAAGCTCTTGAAGCCCACTGTAACTGCACTATCTAAGATCAAGCAACTGGGCATCTTCCTAATTTGCGTAACCCAGCAACCTGCTGAAGGAGTCCTCTGATTGCATTAGTAACATTAAATTAAAATGTACCATACAACAAGTGTCTATGTTCAGAGACGAAAGCAGTCCTCCAGAGGGGCCTGTAGCCTTGTCTGATCCTTTTCCTGATCCCCATTACTTAGAAGATCCTTGCTTAAAATGAGTAGTCCTTATGGCTGCCAAAATCATGCAGCTCTCTCTGACATTTAGCATCAATTTTATTGTCCAGAATTAGATGTAGGAACTGGATTGACCCTATTCTGTCTCTCTGTTGTAGGTGCAAATGGTGAAGACGTACGAACTGAAACTGTACATTCCTAGGGATTGTCTGCCTGAGCACTTAGGTGGAACCCTGAAATTGGACCATTCCAGCTGGAACAAGCAGTTTTTAACGTCACCAAATGGACACACTGACTCGCTGGACGAGCTCATCGCAGGCTTCCCGAGGGATGAAGTGTCCGTACACGTGCCAGGGCTAGAAGGGATGACGGTGGAAGAACTGCTGGACCATGTCAACACCGTTCAGAAGAGGGGAATCTTTGAGGAATATGAAGATATCCGGCGGGAGACCCCTCCAGGCACATTTAACTGCTCATTGTTAGTTCAGCGTTTCTTTCCACTTAAACAAAAGGGTTAAATAACGAGCCCAGGTTGCAGTAGGCATGAAAGATTAAGGACACTCTTACTGAGGGGTTCAGGATGATTAGAGCATTAGTAGGGTAGAAGGAGAGGAGTCTGTCTGGTAGGGGAGTTCAGAACAAGCGAGATGGCCTTAAGAATAGAACTGTGCTGTTCAGGGTGGATATCAGGGGGCACTTCTCAACCAAAGGGGCATGGAACTCTTTCCTCCAAATGGTGTTGCTGGTGGAGGTCAATAAAAAAGGTATTCCAAAGGGCGTGAAGCAATAGAGTCGAAGGCTCCTTTCGTTTCTGCCTAGTGTGCCTAGTGACAGATCATGCAGATCACAACTCCCCAGCTGTTACGGAAGATTACAGGCTGATCAGAATTGTAGCATCACTTTTGCAGACGTTCCTTTTCCTTCATACATAGTGTTGTGGGTTTACAGTTCAAAGCAAAGACTTACAGGTGTGGCAAAGAATGGTAGGGCGTGTGGTGTGTGTCTATGATGCACGTGTGGTGGCTTCCAGCTTTTAATCAGCCAAAGACAGTAGAGGCAAACGAAGGTGGAATGATGGGGAAGTCAGCTGTAGTGGCTAACTACAGGGCAGAAATGGGGGAGGTTGAGCTCACTTCAGCTGTCTGCTCTCGACTGGTAATAGCAGAGCAGACTTGATGGGCCGAATGGCCTACTTCTATTCCTTTGTCTTGTGATCTTGTGACTTGAGGTAGAAAGAGTAAATTCTTTCCAAACTGCTTGAGGCACATTATGGTATTCAGTGTGTGAATGCTGTGCTGTGTAGTGTGTTACTGTTGTAAAGTGTATATACAGTGCACTACAGGTGGACTATAACCAGTAAATTGAAGGGGCATCCATTCCAATAAGTCCATGCTCCCATCCCTACCTCACCACCATGACAGTTTACATGCACAATACATTTATGTTTCAGGCAGGGCTGTTCCATCACCTCGCATGTCATGGTATAATAACAGAGAATGCTGAAAGTACTCAGCAGGTCAGGCAGCATCAGAGTTAATGTTTCAGGTCAATGACCTTTCATCAGAACTCATTGACCCGAAATGTTAGCTCGTCTCCTCTCCCCACAGTTACCACCTGATCTGAGTACACCCAGCGTTCTCTGTTTTTAATTCAGATGTCAAACATTTGCAGATTTGTGGTTTACAAGAAGTTGCCTTGGTATTGGTTAACAAGCTAAATATTCCCACTGGAAATGGAATCACAGAGATTGTTGAGTTCCCTTTGCTTTTAGTGAAAGGATAATATTTCCCTTCAGTAGCAAGTACAGAGGAACATCAAAGAAAGGGAGGGCAAGATAGTGGTGGCAGAAAATTTGTATTGCCACCACAGCACCAGCACAGGCTGCGGGGCTAATTTACAGGGAAATATTGAACTTATTTTGTCTATTATTAAAGTAAATCAAGTGATTAGTTTAAAAATTTAAAGAAAAAATTGAACAAAGTTTACATTGTGTTTTTTCAATTGAAAATCACCACATTACCTATCTGAATTGAGAGGAATGAATGAGAGGAAGATGGAGGGATATGGGCATTTGGTAGGTAGAAGGGATTAGCTATGTCGGCACAACATTGTGGGCCGAAGGGCCTGTTCTGTGCTGTACTGTTCTATGAATTTTATTGTAAAAACAGAAAATGCTGGATGTGCTGATAAATGGAATTAGTATAGGTAAGACGATGGCTGGCACGGACATGGTGGGCTGAAGGGCCTGTTTCTGTGCTCTATGACATTCAGGAAGTCAGGTAGCACCTGTGGAAAGACAAACCGTTAGTGTTTCAGGTCAAAGACCCCCTTCATCACAATCTAAAAGTTAACTCTGTTTCTCTTTCCACAGACACTGCACGACCTGTTGAGTGTTTCATTTGTTATTTTTGATCAGTATTTTCTGTTTTTGCTGCAGATTTCCAGTATTCTCAGTGTTCTGTTTTGTGGAATCTTGCAGAATGTGGAAGTTTGTGGCGAACACTGTGATTCCTGACAGCCATGTCTGCACTGCAAGGAACTTCAGCTAAGACTTGTTAAGCTAGCTTCTGAAGGTCAGACGCTGCAGGGCATTAGGGAGAGGGAAAGTTACCAGAAAACTTCAATCCAGTCAGCAGTCCAATGTGTGTACTAATCAGGAAAAGCAGTGTGCACTTAGACTAAATTAATCCCACATTAAAGGATCAGGTCAAAGCTCTGCAGTCTTGCACATCAGGTGTTAATTGTGCCATACGATTGAACAGTTAACAGGAGGAAGAACATCCCCATGCTCTATAATGGCAGGCCCCAGTACGTGAGTGCCAATGGCATGGTTGAAGCATTTGCAGCCACCTTCGCCCAGAAGTACCAAGAGGATGATCAATCTTGGCTTCTTCCGGAGGTCCCCACCATCACAAAAGAAGCAGCCTAGATCACTGGGCACAGAAACGGGTTAGGGACTGGACAACATCCCATCTGCTGTCGTGATGACTTGTGCTCTCAACTTAGCTGCACCTCCAGCCAAGCTGTTCCACTATAGTTATATCACTAGCATCTTCCCAACAATATGTTGCTTGCCCAGTACTGGGTTAGAGACATTTTGTGGACAGAGGGAGAGGATCCAGTTGTTGTGGTCCACATGAATTCCAACATTTTATAGAACTGGGAATGACTGATGAAGAACTAGCATCTGAATTAAAACACACAACCTTGGGCAAAATACTTGGGCGGTTAGATGAAACATATACCAAGTGACAGAGAAACCTCAGGCTGACACAGTGAAGTGTGTGCAATGGCACCACTTCTGGGAAAAGAATGAGCTATTCCTCCACGATGGGATTCATCAGCAGAGCTGGAATCCGTGTCCAGATGAATTGAATAGAATTGAATAACTAAATGGTCCTTTTGGAAAAAACTGTAAGTGATTGGGAAAACTCAAAAATCGATGGTGAAAAGTCAAGCCTGTAGGGCAGGATAAAGATTTGGGTAAAAATAGGTAGGAGTGGGTCAGGAAGGGTCTGAGAGCTTAAAGATAACAGGGCATAAGCGACAGTTCAAACAAGGGAAAAGAGCACTGTAGCTGAGTGCAGAGAGCATTCTGAACAAAATGGATGAAATTAATGACACTGATCCACAACGGAGACATGGTTGCAGACTGAGTGAGGTGGGAAGTAAGTATTCCAGAATAATTGGAAATGTTCCAAAGATGAACCAAACGTAATAGGGTAACTCTGAGAATATTGGATGGGATAAAGAAAAGGAAATCAAGGTGTAGAAATGGTTTGGGTGGCGTTAATAAGTGTAAGAGTAGAATGGATCTTGGACAAGGCCAAATGAGCACCGACCAGTAGTTTCTGCAAATATCTAATGACAGGCAATGTTGATGAGTAGCTCACAGCCCTTAGTCTGTAGAGCCTCTCAGACACTAGTGACGTTGTCTTCAGTCAGCTCACTTCATTCCTGTGTGAATTTTTCTTCCATTTGCTGAGTTTTATCCCTCAAACAAAGGCCATTCGATCAATACAGTGTATCAGTTCAGTTCATTTTATTGGTTTTGGAGGTCAAAAATGCCATGCAACTGAAGACCACATGTGACCTTCCTCCCAGGTAGGCACCTCCTGATAGTCTGACCAGTGTTTACCGTTATCTCCCTCACACAGATCATTTCATTGTTCCCACCGCATTTTTTCCGCAGACTCCAATCTCATTAACAATTGCTCACACCCACTTCTCCACCAATGTCATGTCCACACAGGTTTGGTCTAGTCTTTGTTTACAATCTGTTTAAGTAACAACAAGCTCCATAGCATCTCTTCATGTAATCACCAAACCATTGGTCCTTATTACCATTAATAGAAACAACAGCACAAGTATGGTTTAAGTCCACTACCCTCTCTGCAACCTTAAATTACCCCTTTTGCCTCTCTTTCCCAGTTCTGATGAAGAGTCTCTGACCTAAAAGATTAACTCTGTTTCTCTTGTCTGCTGAGTGTTTCCAGCATTTTCTGTTGTTATCAATGTATACATTAACTGTACAATTCTTTAACTTGTTACAAAAGTTTGCCATCATACCTTAAGATGGCAATTTTACAGCTTTGACAGATAAAAGAAAAAGAAGAATGTATGTGATACTGCAGTCCCCATCTTGAAAGTGAAGTGTCTCGTACTCAATCTGTGCCTCCCCTTGGGCACAAGGCTCTGAGTTTGAACAATTGCATTTTTCATATTATATCACCATAATAGTGCAGAATTTCATATTTAAAGTTCTCATAAAATCCCAAATCTAAATTTTGTTGGCCTGACTGATTTTATCAAAGTCCAATCTTGTTTCCTCAATCAAAACTTTATTCCTTTATTTGCTGTAAAACTCCCCAAATATACTTGTTTTCCAGTCAAGATTTGATCATTCAGGTAAATTTCTTCTTCTTGTAGTCAGGTTAGAAAATAACAACAGCCAATATTGTATTAAATCTAAATCTCCTAAGTGCAAAGACTTAAATTTCAGATTGTCACCATAGTGTGTCATCTGATATCTGTGCACACCTGGATTTTGTTTTATTCCTGTTTATCAGAATCTTTGCAAATAACTAACAAACTTTACAAAAAAAGGTCTCCACAGTGAAAAAAAACTTTAACACTCCTGCCAAAGGGCAAATCAAAAGAGAGAAAATAAGTGGAGTCTCATAACCTCTTAAAGATATAAGCTGTCCTCCAACTTTATTTCACGTTAAATAACATAATCATTTATCCTAGTCACATTCTATTCCCTGCAATGAAATTAGTTTAGAAAGAACAATACGTTGACTTTTTCACCTCCTCGTTCATATTCACGTTCCCTCCTTGTAAAAACAAAAATAACTCAAAAGTTGCTAAACCATGCAGTACTCTAAAACTGAGAGACCATTCACGCACTTTAAATCAGTTCAGAAGCAAAATATGACTTGCTGTCGAGGGTTAAACAAGAAAGACAGCTTCATGGAGATTTTTAAATTTTAAAGCTCTGAAGCAGGAATGCTCTAAATTATTTGTCATTCAAATGCATGCATTCAACATGTCGACATCAACCAAAGTACCAGCAGCATCTAAGCTTTCCCCTTACTAATCTCTGATCTCTGACAGAACTCAGGCTACAAAACCTGTTTGCCCTACCATCCCTGACAAAGTTGTCCGTCTCGCCACAATTAAAACACGATCTCTCAGAGATTCCCTTCATTCCGTACCCTTTTTTGTCAAACTTCCTTTTTTTACGGGCTTTGCTTCATTATAATCATTCCAAAAATTCTGAATTCCATACACCCCAGGACCACATCTCCGATCCCTAGTAGGGGCCATTGTCATGCTTGAACCTGCCCCCATCTGCTCCTGAATAATAACCTCTCTTTGCACTGGTGTTTGAGCTGCTCTGAGGAGAGCAGACCTTGTACCACCTGCCACCATCAGCAATTTCAAAAGCTTACTGACTAGCTACATTTACCAGTACTAGCACTGAGGCATCAGCGAGGAGTATTTCTTGGATCAATGTTATAACAGGCTACCCATCTTCAAGGCTTGTCCAATTCATGCAATCCCCACATGCCCACTATACCCAGGTGGAGTCATTTTTATTCCCACTGCTAACTGCATGCTGTTTGCCCAACCTCCCCATCAGCTCTGAACTCCTAAGAATGGTTCTTCTCTCACTGGGTTCATGATGCCTTCCCTAAATGATCTTCTATCGCTGTTTTAAACTCCACATTGCAGCCTGGCTTTTTTCCAATACATCTTTCATATCTTACACCAGCACAGCAGTGCCACTCTGCTCCTTTGTGACGGCCACAGAACATTCTGCCACCACTCTTTGTGAGCAGACTTGCTGCAAAAAATTTTCAATTTCTTTCTGTTGCCTTTTACAGCTCTCACCATCTCTAAGAGCACAGTCTAAAGCTGTGTATGCTACCAATTTGAAAGCATTATCAGCTGCAATCATTTTTCGATTTATTCACTCTTAATAAAATATACCACCTCTTCAAAGGGACTTGGGCTCCCTTCATGGAGCAACACACACAAAATGCTGGAGGAACTCAGCAGGTCAGGCAGCATCTGTGGAGGGAAATAAACAGTCAATGTTTCGGGTTGAGACCCTTCATCCGGACTCTTCCCCAGCATTTTGTGTGTGTTGGTCCAGATTCCAGCATCTGCAGAATCTCTTGAGGGCTCCCTCCATGAGGCACTCTGCCCTCACTCAATAGCTGTGCCGCTGCTGTGCAAGTCACAGGTGCCATTGATGGAGGCTTGTCCTGCTTCATTCGCCCCCAGGTTTTGTCTCCACACCCGTCTTGAGTCATGGACTTTGGTAAGCAATTCATGGTCACTCCATCACCTAGATCATTCACACTCATTCCTACTTCATCCTCCTCACACCTCCGATCTCATGAACAGCTAACTGACCATGCAGGTTTGGTCTGGCTCATCCTTGTTAAAATCTTTCAAAATAACAAACGGGCTTTGAGCATCTCCTTGAGTATTTACCAATCCCAAGATCCCTTCCTATTTTTTTCTCCACTATATGTTTATCAATTTCCCTTTGGAAGGCCGCAGTGGAACCTGTCTCCACCACGTCTGCAGACAGTGCATTCCAGACTCCAACCACACAGTGTTTTCCCTCATGCCATTCTTAACTCACTTATCCTTTAATTAATAGAAACAACGTGTGTATGGATGACATAATACTGACGCAATTCTTTAACCTTTAAAGAATTAAACCTAAGCTTCCATTGATGCCTTGCAATTGCAGTTTTATAGCTATTCACAATTAAAAAGTCAAGAGGGTTTTTGTTTTAACACCACTACAAGAAGGAATGAGATCCAGAAAGGTCTGGCAGGTTTAGCTAATGGGCCCTTGTTGCTTTGGATAGGGAATTAAGCACAAAATTAGAGTTGCATATAACCAAGGATAATACACGCATATAACCAAGGTGAACAAACCAAATTTATATAATTAATAAGCCCATAATATGGAGGATCAGCTCCTGGAACTTATTCAGGAAACAACCAGGGAACAAATTGCTTTAGAACTGATATTTTATAATGAGGTGGAGGTAATAATCTTCCAGGTGGAAGTCTTTGGCGAAGTGAGATCATAGTATGATATAATTTTATCTCGAGTTTGATATCGTCAATTCTGAATCAAGTATTTGAAATCTAACTTCATGGGTGTGAGGGCTGAGCGAATTCAAAGCTAAATTAAAAAATGTGATGGGCAAGCAATGATAAATGTTTAAAGTAATAATTTGTAATTATGGAAGAAAAAATAATGGGAGTTGGAGTTGGCAATCCTCTACGTTCTAGTGTGTGTTAAGAGGTGATACGGCGCAATGGATGCACTAGCTTTGATCTTCAGGGATTCTCTGAAATGAAGTCAGTAAATACAACTTCACTGTTCAAGGGAGGAGCAAGAGAGAAGACGTGGAAGTAAAGGCCAGTTAACCTAATATCAGTTGTGGGAAAGGTATTAAAATTTATTGAAAATCAAAAATGCTGCATTGCTAGAAATCTGAAATAAAAACAGAAAATGATGCAAACACTCAACAGGTAAGGCAGCATTTGTGGAAAGAAAAACAAATTTTACTTCAGATTTCCAGCATCTGTAGGAAGAACGCTATTTC
This sequence comes from Pristis pectinata, assembly GCF_009764475.1. Lineage (NCBI taxonomy): Eukaryota > Metazoa > Chordata > Chondrichthyes > Rhinopristiformes > Pristidae > Pristis > Pristis pectinata. The sequence goes on from NC_067436.1 coordinate 6,066,886, forward strand.
TCTTTCCACATTTTTTGTCTGACCTGCTGAGTGTTTCCAGCATTTTGTCTTGGTGTTACTCTATTGGAGAGTTTCGTTTTTTTCTTCCATCCCATCCCGCACCCTTCCTGCAACTCAAAACTAGTTTTCTGTCCTCGCCAGTTCTGATGAACTGCCATGTTAACTGCTTCTCCCTCCACAGATGCTGCCTGACCTGCTGAGTGTTTCCAGCATTTTCTGTTTTTATTACACTGTACTACCAGAGAAAACTGACTCTCAGATAATCATTGAATGAGGGGAGTTGATACAGATTTATGAACGATAAATTGTAGTTCACACATACAATATGTTGGATTTTTAACCAGGAGGCTAGATAAAATGGAATCAGAGGAATTAATGTATTTGGAATTTTTTTAAAGTGTCACATGACCTATTGCACAACATTAGCCTTTATGTTCAGGGGTTACATGAATTGAGGATTGGTTAACAGAGAGAAAGCAGAGGAGAAGTAATCTGGTCATTTTGAGGTTGTCAGGCTGTAACGCGCTTGGATCTCTGTTAACTTCAATCTGCATTCATGACTTGGGTAAGAGGACGGAGCATAATGTATCCCAAGTTACTGATGATACAAAGCTAGGGAGGAACATAAACATTGAGGAGGACAGAGAGAGCCTGTCAAACAATAGATAGCAGGCAAGAACTTGTCAGGTGAAGTAGAATGTGGAGAAGCATGATGTTATTTGTTTTGGCAGGGAAAATACTGAATATTTGGCATAAATTCAGTGAAACCAAAAAGTAGTATTCAGAGCAATCTAGGAATCCTTGTAAATGTATCACAGAAAATTGATGTACAGCAAGTAATTAGCAAAGCAAATGGGATATATGACTTCATTATAAAAGGATTGGAGTATAATAGAAGTCAGATTACATTATATAGAGTTGTGGACACAGCACAAAAACAGGCCCTTCAGCCCATTGAGTCCGTGCCAACCATCAACCTCTCATCTACATTAATCCCATTTCTTTTATTCTCTCCACATACCCTTTAACTGCCCCCAGACTCTACCAGTCACTGACACACTCAGGGCAACTTACAGCGACTGATTAACCTACCAATTCACATCTTTGGGATATGCTTGGAAGCTGGAGCTCACAGAAGAAACGCACGTAGTCACAGGGAGAGCATGCAAACTACACAGGCCTTTTTCTGTGCTCTACCTTTCTATGACTCTGCAATTGACACCCATCCACCATCTTAAAAATTCACTACCTTCTAAATACATTGTACACCCTCTACAAAATGGTCTGCAATACTTTGCCAAGGCTTCCTAACAACATCTCTTAAACCTGCAACCTCCAATGATTGGAAGAGCAAGGTCAGTGTGCGTTTGGGAACACCAGTTCTCCCAATTATCCACTGCCAGTTAGGTGGGACTTCCAAAAATTTGGGCTTGGTCTCACCACCTTCAGACTTGCCTAGGGAACTTGAGTCAGAAAATGAGAATCTACAGGGAGATGTAGGGACACCACTCGGGCACATTGCCAATGCTGGGTTAACATGAACAGATGTTTAGAAAGAATCAACATGAAAGAAACGGTCAGGGAAACGTGACCAAAAACGACTTGCAGAGTGAGATGTTTCATCTACAGTGGTACAACCTATAATAGAACAGGGAGATCATAGAAAGTACAGCACAATACAGGCCCTTCGGCCCACAATGTTGTGCTGACCTTTAAACCTCACCTAAGACTATCTAACCCCTTCCCCCCACATATCCCTCTGTTTTAAATTCCTCCATATGCTTATCTAGCAATTTCTTGAATTGGACCAATGTACCTGCCTCCACCACTACCCCAAGCAGCTCATTCCATGCCCCGACCATGTTTTCCAGCCAAGTCCCTTGAAACAGGTGTAGAATGTCTCAAAAGGTGCATAAAATCCTTGCACTATCTGTCATACAAGCTGATTAATCTAAGCCTAACATTACACGGTGTGTGACAAGCATTCACCACCCTGGTGTGGAATTCTCCTAACTGAGGAGCAAATGTGAATAAAGCCGGGAGACCGTACCTACCACTGTAATATTAGTTGAAGTTTCTATTCCTGTCTGCATTAAGTTTCTTCTTTTACTTGTGTGTTTTGGTTGTCATGGTAACTAACAGAAGCTATGCATCTTGTAGTAGCAACATGAAGTGCTCCATTTGCACATTTTGCCAATAGTGACAGATGATAATGTGAAACAGAGTACTGCAGAGCAGGGTTGGCCACTCAGCTACATTGTGCAGACATTTACCACGGTACAACTCGAATTACAGGTCCACCCCAGCTTACAAATGCCTGACTTTATTTGGGAGCGTTTGGGAGACCGGCGAGGTGCATTTGCCAGTTGCTGCGAGGCTGCATGCGTCTTCTGCCTGGTGGGAACGCAGGTTGGTGCTGCATTTCCGACTTGAGAACTGTTTGGGTTCCGACCAGTTCACAGGGGCGGAACCTGCTGTAACCTGGGGAGGACCTGTATCTCATGTTCTTTATATATTAATTTTCACCATGTTGCAATAGTAATATTCATTCAGCATTTCTAACTGCGTTGGAGCAGATGTTGGTGAACCACCTTGAGCCACTTCGGTCCAGGACTTTCTCCAGAAACGATTGATGAATGATGATACATTTCCAGTTCCAGGGAGTGGATAGTTTGGACGACTGGTGTTGTCTTGCACCTGCTGGCCATGTTCTTCCAACTGGTGGAGATTGCAGGTTGAGGAGAAGCTGTTAGGAACCCCTTGTAATTTATTGCAGTCTGCTGTGTATGGTACTCCCTGTAGCCATGAGGCAGTGAACCTTCAAGCAGGGGAACGGGATGCCAGTCGATCGGGCTACTTTATCCTGGATGGTGTCGAGCTTCCTGAACATTGCTGCACATCCTGGCAACCGGAGAGTACTTAATCACCCTCCTGATGTGCCCCATGGAGGGTGGAAAAACCCTTTGGGAGTTGGGGGCTGAGCCACTCACAGCAGAATACCAGGTTTCTAAACTGAACAACACTGTGCAGGCCTTGGTGAGTAAATGCAGCCTGGTAACACCGTAGGTGACAAGTTCACTCACTTTACCCAAGACTGAATGTGAAATGAGAGCATGGTAAATGTTATGAAATGAGAGCATGGTAAATGTTAAACTTCAATATAGCCGGGACGTTGCTGGAACCCATACACTTTGATGGATCTGGTGTACTTGGCCATTTCTTAGCATGACGTGGTGTGAATCGAATTGTCTGAAGACTGGTTTCTGTGATGGTGAGGACCTCACAAAAAAGCCAAGACGGATCATCTAGTCAGTAGCTTGGGCTGAATATCGTAGCGAATGCCTGCATGCATTTTGCATTCACGTGCTGGGCTCAACCAATATTAATGGAGCCGCCTCCTGTTTGTCCTTGAATTGTTCAGCACCTTTTTCATGAATCGATACGGCAAGGCTGCAGTGGTTTGATTTGATCTGTTGTTTATAAGACCTTATGATCAGACCATAAGATATAGGAGCAGAATTAGGCCATTCGGTCCATCGAGTCCGCTCTGCCATTCAATCGTGGCTGATTTTTTTTCCAACCCCATTCTCCCACCTTCTCCCCGTAACCCTTAACCCCCTCACCAATCAATAACCAATAATCTCTGCCTTAAATACACCCAATGACTTGGCCTTCACTGACTCACCACCCTCTGGTTGAAGGAATTCCTCCTCATCTCAGTTTGAAAGGGACGTCCCTTTATTCTGAGGCTGTGCCCTCGGAGTATGGGATGACTGAGCTTAATCTGCAGTGTGTGGACATTGTTGTTTCACGTGAAAATAACCCTATACTACAGCTTCACCAGTTTTAGTTGGTGCAGCTCTTGGCATTGTCTTCCACACTGCGTAGAGCCATGATTGGTCCCTTGCTGTTAATAATAGAACGAGGGATATACCAGACTGACATTACAAATGATGATAGAACACAGGTCTGCCGCTGGTGGTCCAATGCCACATGGACGCTCAAGTTTTTTCTGAATCTCTCCCATTTGGCACACAACAGATGTAGCAGTGGTAGCACTGAGAAAGTCTGTGGTCTGGTTAATCAGTGCCCTTCCTGCGGTTTTAAATGATTTATGATGCCCCCCAAAGAGCTTCAGGTTCCATCTGTAGTGTGCTGCTTGACGGAGTGGCAGGTTGTTCTGTCAACACAGCAGGATTGCCAGCTGTACCGGTGTGTGAATGGGCAAAAAAGGCAGGAGAGTTTTCCTAGGGAGAACCCCAGGGCCAAGTAGACTTGGGCTCACTTGCAGCTCCCAGAAACTGATTTTTGAATTGCTGTAATCTACAGGAAGCTGCTTGGGGCAGGAATATTGTAAGGTGGAAAGAAATAATTAATTAAAACTGTTGATGTCATTAATCTTGCAAACAATAAGAGAGACTGAAATATTGATAATGCACACTGATGAGAGATTAATTCATTTTCAACTGGTGGTTAATCAGACTGTATAAATTTTATGAAAAATATTGTAAGTTGACAAAAACACCTTTGATATTCTTCTGTTGAAGAAATGGTACATGCAACCCCCATGTTATGGGGAGGTTGCGTTCCTAGAAAATGGTCCGTATCACGATTTTCCATAACGCAAAGTCGTGTCATCTGCGCGTATGTCAAGAAATGTGAGTTGAAAAGAATAAATTCTGTGTTTATTTACTTTTTCTCACATAAATTTCACATCAGCAATGTTTTATTACCTATCCCAGAGTTTTGGGGAGTGATTTGTGAATTCCGTAAGGACAAATTTCCATTACCCGAACTGCCATAACGTGAGTTGTAATAAGAAGCCCATCCTGTGAGTCACGGTTATTGAAATTGGAGGCCAGTCATCGCAGGACTTTGATCATTCATTTTCTCTCTGATTCCAGTTCTTAACTTGCTTGAAGTACTGCACAACAGTTCAAAATGACTGTGAGTGAATTCTAAGTTGTTGAATGTTTAGCAAATTATTGAGCTTTATAATGCACGATATCCATGCAAATATAAAAAACTGCAGTTGCTAGAAATCTAAATTAAAACTGGAAGCACACTTGAACATACTGGATCAATCAGCATTTGTGGAGAGAGAAAGAGTTAATGTTTCAGGTCAGTAACACTTTGTCAGAACTGGAAAAGTGAGTTGCGTTTTTCCATGTGTGACGGATCACCTTTTACGTTTTAAGGGAAGCTAACATGTTTGTTGAAAGATCCCTGTTCATTTACACAGATCGTTGTCTCTCTCTCTCCCAGTGAATTGGCATGTGTGGCAGGGCGTAACACCAGCTGCACTCACTGCCTTTTACTTAGTTCACTGAAGATCTGAACAGCCGGCATGTACTTTTGGGAGCCTGGTGTTGAGCACAACAAATTCAAGCTGAAAGAATAAAGACTGGTAATCTGGCCTCCCATTGCAACAACAGTCTAATCCATTTATGTTTGAGCCAAATAGTAACCCAATTTCAGGAACATGTTTTGCATGTTCTGTCGACAACAACCTGCATTAATGTAGAATAAAAACAGACATTACTGTAAACACTCAGCAAGTCAGACAGTATATGTAGAAATATACAGTTGATGTTTCAGGTTGAAGACCCTCTATCAGAACTGAGAGGGTGAGTTGCTGAGATATGGGGGAGTGATGGACAGAACCAGGAGAATATTCACCGTTTGTGCAACTCACTTTTCCGGTGCCGATGATCTTTGACCTGAAGCATTAACTTTTTCTCTTTCCACAGACACTGCCTGGCCTGTTAAGCATTTCCAGCATTTTCTGTTTTCATTTCAGATTCCCAGCATCTGCAGTTTTTTTGATTTTGTACTTGTGCAGTGTATTTTATATAGTAAATCATTCCAAGGTGCTGCAAGGAGAGTTATCTTAACAAAATTTGACTGTGGACCATGTAAAGCAACATTAGGGAAGAGGTTTATAGCAGCATCTTCATGGAGAGATGCACCATATTTTAGGAAGGGAATTGCAAAGGTTAAGACCATGAGGTATAGAAGCAGAATGAGGTCATTCAGCCCATCGAGCCTGCTGCACCATTCCGGCTGGGTTTGTTTCAATCCCATTCTGTAAGACCGTAAGATGTAGGAACAGAATTAAGGAGCTGATGGGCATAGGGGGATGAAAATCAAGAACGCACAAAAGGACCACACAGGTGCAGCAGAGACAGGGATGCTGCCTCACAACTGCAGTGACCTGGGTTCAATCTTGGCTTCCAGTCTGTGTGGAGTTTGCATGCTCTTCCTCTGACTGCATGAGTTTCCCCTGGATGCTCTGGTTACCTCCCGCATCCCAAAGACGGTTAGATTGATAAATTAATTGGCCTTTGTGTCTGGAGGAGTGGATGGGAATGTAGATAGAATAAAATGGGATCAGTGGAGGATTAGTGTAAGCAGATAGTTGATATGGACTGAGTGCCAAAGGTCCTGTTTCCGTGCTGTGTGACTTAGACTAAATTGAGGGGAGAGGGGAGCACGAGTGATCTTGGATGCTCGTTGAGCTGGAAAAGTTAATAAGAATTGGGAGGGGTAAAGCCATATGAGGATTTTGAAATAAAAATTGTGAAGCAGAGATACCCAGGAGCCATTGTAGGTCATTGAGCACCTGGGTTAATGGTGAGCACAACAGTGCAAATTAAAATGGGAACAGAATTCTGCATGTTGTTTCATATTTACATAGAGAATGGGGAGCCTTTCACACATCCCTGCAGTGACAAGGTGAAATCGAGAGGTGGAGCAGCGTCTCATATTTAGGGTCATAAAACAGGCTTCCGTGTCCCTACAACAGAATTCTAAATCCATGGTTTAAGTCCAGGTGGTGTTGGCCTCTCAGACCTCCAGTGGGCTGCAGTCAAGGGAGAAACACAAAGGTTTACAATCAGTTGCTGTGGTGTGAAAGTAACTTGTGATGTCCATGGATGTTCATCTAACTGCTGAAGTTCAGCATCATGATTGTATGTAACCAGGTCAGATAGACACATGATGATAATTGCCTCCAAGTTGGTTTTGATTCATTCCATTCAATTTCGAAACAATTCAGTGTTACATTTGAGAAAAAAGCAGGGATAAAAATTGCAAATTCTCCGATTCAGTCAGGTGCTTCATGAATTAGTGGGTTCATTGTATGTTTTAATTTTTTTTAACCCATTGATAACAGATTGGTTCCACTGTCTTGCCTATATTCAGGTCTTTATGTGAAATGACAGCAGGCCTTTCTGAGGACCTAGTTCATTATGCAAGAATTCCTAACCCCCACTTTCACAATCCGTGTTCTCACTGAAAACCAAGATCAAGTGAGCAGAAGGGCAAAAGCTTGCTTGATCTTGAGTTTTAGTAGGAATATGGACCATGAAAATGGGGCCTCATAATCCTGCTGATCTCTTAGGTTTTAAGCAGGAAGTGTCAGAAAGGTTATCGCAGGGATAACTGGCTTGTGGCAGCCCAGTGTTCATAGTGACGTCGCTTTTTGGTCTCTTGCCGGCTCTTCCTATCACGGTGAAGCAGAATTCACCAAGAGTTGGATTGTTCACCCACCAGTAGGGAACGTGAGCTGGGTGTAGGCCGTCGTGAGATAGTTTGGTTTTACCCTACTGATGATGTGTCATTGCAATAGTAATCCTGCTCAGTACGAGAGGAACCAGAGATTCGGATATTTGGTGTACGTGGTTGTCTGACGAGCCAATAGTGCATGGCTACCATCAACAGGATTATGCCAAACTCCCCTCTGAATGTTATGGTTTAAAAGAAGTCAGCAGTTCATACCATTTCTAAATGGGGAGGGGAGCATAAATTTATGTATCAAAATGCTGATGCAAAAGGCATTGTAACTTTATACAACCAGCTAGTTGCTACAGTAGGTCTGTTTCTGTTCTGCTTTGTATGTTTTCATACATGGGAAAAGTATAAAATAAACCTTTCAAGTGGTAGTTTAAAGCATACTCTGTGTTGAGCGGCTGGACTTCCACAATGGCAGTGTGCATAATGCAGCTTCTAGGAATGGGCTTGTTAGTTCAAGTTCAGAATCAGATTTATTATCACTGGTTTATATGGGGGAAGTTTTTACAGAATCTTCAAGAGTGTAATAATTATCTGAAATGATAATTTGAGGATCCTTTCCACCAGGGACCACTGGAGTCAAAAGGTGTTCCCCTTACTATACTGACTCATGTGAGTAATTGTTTACGGTTGTGGAACTCGTATCATTGCTCCCTGGGCAAAATCAGATATCTTAAAGTGCTGTTTACTTTCCATCTGATTTTGATATTGTAACTCAATGACTCCAGAGAGATCCGTGTCCAAAGGGATGATACTTTACATCGCTATTTCCGTATTGTGAACCAACACTTCAGTGTGTTTACACAGCACTGATAGACTCTGCTAACCTGAACGATTTTTACATTTTGTTTTGCAAGTGACATTCTTATTTTGTTTTCTCACTGATAGCTGCCTGACAGGAGCCTCCAGGGACCACTAGTTTTCAAGCAAGTTGCAAGCTTGAAGCACAGAGTTGATCACTGGCTGTGATATGGTCAAAGTGTAACATTGCGTTTCTGTGTAAAATCTGGCTGTCCAAAATTTCTGATCTTGGGCGTTTAGTTTTATCTATGTATTTCTGAGGTTGAAGGGTATATGGTATAGAGTATCTGAAAATACATCAAACTGTAGATGCTGAAATCTGAAACAGAAGCAGAAAATGCTGTAAGAACTCGGCTAGTCGAACATCATCTGTAGAAAGAGAAACCAGTTAACGTTTTGGGTCAGGGACCCTTCCCCAGAACGGCAGTTATATCACAATCTGAGGAAGGTCCCTGACCCAAACCGTTAACTGGTTTCTCTTTCCACAGATGCTGCTCGACTGGTCGAGTTCTTCCAGCACTTCTGGTTTTGGTGTAGTGTCGTTCCCTGGGATTGCATTGTCAATGTTTTCTCACTTCCTGTTGTGCTCTGCACTCTATCCCAATAAAGTTGTCGGGCATGTGAGTAACCATCCTCTACTGTATCCATCTGTATTGGCTTCATCTTAAAACAAATATCATAATGTTAAATTTCGCACAGGAACAGACCCTTCAGCCCATCATGTCTGTGCTGACGACAATGGCAGTCTAATTAATCCCATCTGCCTGCACGTGGTCCATATCACTCTATTCTCTGCCTGTTCGTGTGTCTGTCTCAGTGCCTCTTAAGCATTGCTATCATCTCTGCTGCTACCACCTACCACGATCCAGGCACTGACCACTTTCTGTGTGTAAAACAAAACACCCGCCTTGCACAGCTCCTTTAAGTTTTCCCCCTCTCACCTTAAATCTATGCCCACTAGTATTTGACATTTCCACCTTGGGTAAAAGACTCTTCTACCCTACCTGTGCCTCTCATAATTTTATATACTTCTATCAGGTCAGCCCCTCAGCCACCGACGCCTCCAGATGAAACAATCCAAGTTTGTCCAACCTCTCCCTGTACCTAATACTCTCTAATCCACTTTAATAAACCTCTTTTGCACCCTATCCAAAGCCTCCACACTCTTCCTATAGTATGTGACCAAAACTGCACACAATACTCCAAATGTGGCTTAACCAAAGTTTTATACAGCTGCAGCTTGACTTCCCAACTTTTATACTCAGCACCCTGACTGATGAAGGCAAGCATGCCGTACACCTTCTTTACCACCCTGAAGAAAAACACGATGATGCTGGAGGAACTCAACAGGCCAAGCAGCATCTGTGGAGAAAAGCAGGTGGTCGACGTTTCGGGTCAGGACCCTTCTTCAGGACTGAAGATAGGAAAAGGGGAAGCCCAATATTTAGGAGGGAAAAGCAGAGCAGTGATAGGTGGACAAAAGAGGGGAGGCGAGGTGGGCACAGGGAGGTGATAGGTAGATGCAGGTAAGAGATATTGATAGGCAGGTGCGGGGGAGGAGGGGAGAGCAGATCCACTGGGGATAGGGGATGAGTTCCTCCAGCATCATAGTGTTTTTCATCTAGATTCCAGCATCTGCAGTCCTTTGTTTTTCTACCACCCTGTCCACTTCTGTTGCCACTTTCAGGGAGCCATGGACTTCCACATCAACATCCTTCAGAACATCAGTGCTCTTAAGGGTCCTGCCAGTTATTGTATCCTTCAAAACCCAATTGTTTCAGAAAATATTAACTAGTCCAAAAAGTCAAACGTGAAAGAAATCAGAGTTGGCTGTCTGGACTGGGACTTGTTTTCTGTGTGGTATTTGTTCAGCAGGTCTGCCTGATCTCATATCTCCCAAAATATCCTCGTGAGGCAAGTTTGACAAGTATTGTCTCACCACAAGTGGCATAAGTCCATACCAGCCTGCTTTGTGTTCTTGCAGATGGTTATACAATGGGGCCCTTATTTTATGTGCCACCTGTATTGTGTTCTCTCTGGACTGCTCTGCAGGAAGAAAAGAATAATATTTCCTGGTGCAACGGGAGAGCATGGTGCTGACTTTGATTTGAGGGGAATGTGAACTTTGGATGTAGAAGTCTGGCATGACTAATGTCGGCTCTGGCATTTCCGAGTGGCAGAGAGAGGAGGCTCTGGACCAGAATCAACTTTCCTTGGTTTGCCATCGACCAGTTGGCATCTTAAGACGGGGATTTTTTTTGTTGTGCTTACACTAGTTGAAGTGTGTTGGTAACATTGTATGATCTGGTTTATTTTAGAATGAATTTGTTTTCCCCCTCTTTCCGTTCAATGGAATCATGGCTTGACAAAGTATGGAGGATGATTTTGGCTCATCATACCTTGTCAAGCCTTTGACGGCATTCTTCATTTGGTTCCACTGCCCTCCTTTTCCCTTATATTTAAAATAAAACCTCCCATCAAGTATTTATCCAAGTCCCTTTTGAAAGTTACCATTGAATCTGTTTCCACCATCCCTTCCAACACTTTCCAGCATGAATTGGAAGCAAGTGTTCTTCTACTTCGTGAAAAAAAACAACATAAGTTTTAAAAAATCCAGTTGTTAATTACTAGATATTCTGTGTATGCCACAATCATTGAGGTGGGGGTTTAGAGCTCCCTACTTGATGTGTACTTGCTGTGTGGTTAGAGTGGTGGGTACCTAGTAATCTTGGGAGCTGCATAATTAGGTAGCTCAATCGGTTGTGAGTTCATAGTGTTCGTAGTCATAAATGTGCTGTTATGTAGAGTTGTGCAGTTCAATTTGGTTTATGTGCGGGATGTGAGTCATGCAGCACAGGAAGAGGCCCTTCAGCCCATTGTGTATGCTGGCCAGCGTATCCATGCTAATCCCATCTACCAATACTTGGTTAGTAACCTTCTGTGCCTTGCCAATTCAGTGCTCATCTTCTTAAATGTTGTGAGACTACCTACCTCCACCACTTTCACAAGCAGTGTGTTCTTGATTACAACCACCCCCGGGGGGGGAGGGTGAGAAAATTCTTCCACAAATCCCCTCTGTCCATTATTTCTTAGCTTATGCCCTCTGGTCTTAGACACCTCTGCTATTGCCATCTGCCTCTTGATGTCTCCTGTAATTTTGTACACTTCTGTCAGGTTCCTCCTCCATTCCATGGAAGTCAAACCAGAGTCTCCGGTCTCTCCTCATATCTGAAACATTTCATTGCAGCCAACATCCCAGTGAATCTCCTCTGCACTCTCTCCAGTGCAATCGCATCCTTCCTAAAGGTGGCAACCACAACTGCACACAGTATTCCAGCTGTGGCCTAACCAACAGTTAGTAACGTTCCATTAGGACTTCCTGCACTTTTCTATCCCTGGCTCATTTAAGAATCGGGATCAGGTTTATTATCTCTGACTTAACTGATGTGAAATTTGATGACGTGCATTTGATAAGGTTCCCCGTGATGGGCTCATTCAGAAGGTCGGCAGGCACAGTATTGTAGTGGTTAGCACAATGCATTTACAGCGCCAGCGACCCGGGTTCAATTCCAGCCGCTGCCTGTAAGGAGTTTGTACGTTCTCCCCGTGTCTGCGTGGGTTTCCTCCGGGTGCTCAGCTTTCTTCCCACATTCCAAAGACGGACGGTTTCGGAACTTGTGGGCATGCTATGTTAGCGCCGGAAGCGTGGCAACACTTGCAGGCTGTCCCCAGAACACTCTCTACGCAAAAGATGTATTTCACTGTGTGTTTCGATGCACATGTGACTAATAAAGATCTTGTAGAGTGGTGAAGAAGCCAGAAGGGATGCTATCTAATGAAGGCAAGCATCCCTTCTGGCTTCTTCACCACCCTATCTACGTGTCCAGCCACATTCAGAGTCATGGAGAGATACAGCACAGAGATTGACCCTTCAGCCCACTCAGTCCGTGCTGACCATCAAACACCCATTTATACTCATCCTACATTAACCCCATGTAAGAATCAGGGTCAGATTTATTATCACTGACTTAAGTGATGTGAAATTTGATGACGTGCATTTGATAAGCTTTCCCGTGATAGGCTCATTCAGAAGGTCAGGAGTCATGGTATCCAGGGAAACTTGGCTGTGTGGATTTGGAATTGGCTTGCCCATAGAAGGCAGAGGGTGGTTGTAGATGGAGCATAATCTGCCTGGAGGTTGGTGACCTGTGGTGTTCCACAGGGATCTGTTCTGGGACTTCCTGCTCTTTGTGATTTTTATAAATGACTTGGATGAGGAAGTGGAAGGGTGGGTTAGTAAGTTTGCAGATGACACAAAGGTTGATGGTGTTGTGGGTAGTGTAGAGGTGAGGGTTACAACGAGACATTGATAGGATGCAAAGCTAGGCTGAGAAGTGGCAGATGGAGTTCAACCCGGAAAAGTGTGAAGTGATTCACTTTGGAAGATCGAATTTGAAGGCAGAATACAAGGTTAATTAATGGCAGGACTCTTAGCAGTGTGGAGGAACATGGGGATCTTGGGGAACAAGTCCATAGATCCCTCAAAGTTGCTGCGCAAGTTGATAGGGTTGTTAAAAAGGCATTTTACATGTTGGCCTTCATTAGTCGGGGGATTGAGTTCAAGAGCCATGACGTAATGTTGCAGCTCTATAAAATCCTGATTAGACCACAATTAGAATATTGTGTTCAGTTCTGGTCACCTCACTATAGGAAGGATGTGGAAACTTTAGAGAGAACGCAGAGGAGATTTACCAGGATGCTACCTGTATTGGACAGCATGTCTTATGAGGGTAGGTTGAGTGAGCTAGGGCTTTTCTCTTTGGAGCAAAGGAAGATGAGAGGTGACCTGATAGAGGAGTGCAAGATGATGAGAGACATAGATCGAGTGGACAGCCAGAGACTTTTTCCCAGGGTGGAAATGGCTAACACAAGGGGGCATAATTTTAAGGTGATTGGAGGAAGGTATAAGGGGGATGTCAGAGGTAAATGTTTTACGCAGAGATTAGTGGATGCGTGGAAGGTGCTGCCAGGGGTGCTGGTAGAGGGAGATACATTAGGGACATTTAAGAGACTCTTAGATAGACACATGAAGGATAGAGAGATGGGGGCTATGCAGGAGGGAAAGGTTAGATAGATCTTAGAGCAGGATAAAAATGTCGGCACAACATTGTGGGCCAAAGGGCCTGCACTGTGCTGTTATGTTCTATGAAATTTGTTGTTTTGCTACAGCATTACAGTGCAAAAACATAAAATTACTATAAATTACAAAAAATAAATAAATAGTTCAAAAAGAAGGAATAACGAGGTAGTGTTTATGGGTTCATGGACTGTTCAGAAAGCTGCTCCTGAATCTTTGAGTGTGGGTCTTTAGGCTCCTATTCCTCCTCCCCAATGGTAGTAACCAGAACCAATTTTTAATCTTCCCATCAACTCATTCATTCATTGCCACGGTAACTGAACAGAAACAGCAACTGTCCCGTTTACTTTTTAATTGAGCCTTAAGTCCAAGTACCCAAGAGAATAGGAGCAGGACACCAGGCCCCTCAAGCCTGCCCTGCCATTCAGTGTGACCATGGCTGATCTACATCGGCCTAAATTCCTCCAATTCCCAATAACCCTCAAATCCTCAATCTTTCAAATATTTATTTATCTCCACCATAGGTAAATAATGGAAAGATCAATGAATTGGGGGTGAATGAATGAGCTGAGTATTTCAGAGCAAGGATGCAGCAGCTAATACTTTGGTGTAATTGTAATTTTTTGCTAACCCCTTAAGATTTAGTCAAATTTTCTTACATTTCTATGAGTTGCATTGGTATTGGTTTATTATTGTCAATTGTACCGAGGCACAGTGAAAAACTTGTCTTGCAAACCGATCATATAGGTCAATTCATTACACAGTGCAGTTACATTGAGTTAGTACAGAGTGCATTGAGGTAGTACAGGTAAAAACAATAACAGTACTGAGTAAAGTGTGACAGCTACAGAGAAAGTGCAGTGCAATAAGATGCAAGGTCACAATAAGGTAGATTGTGAGGTCATAGTCCATCTCATAGTATAAGGGAACCGTTCAATAGTCTTATGACAGTGGGGTAGAAGCTGTCCTTAAGTCTGGTGGTAGCCTCCAGAGACACCCACCCATCAATATAATCCTCACTGCTGCAAATGCACATTGCTATTTTATGAAAGATTTTACCAGCTATCACATTATTGGGCATTTGCAACAAACCTTAAGACTATTCTCAGCAGACCGAGGTATGTGTTCCTCTGAGACTTCTGTGGGGTTCTAATGCAAAACTCAATGTCCAAGCACATTCTGCAATAGTCAGACCTTCCTCCTAGAGGAAGGGGGAGGGGGGATATAGTTTGCCCCCACCTGCTGCTAAAAACTCTCTGATAGTTGGCTCAGAGAATGAGAAATGGAGTGATATGTATCCTTCTTAAAAAGATGGTAATTTTTCTCCAATAGTTTTTTGTTCTTTCTTTGCCCATAGACAGCCGTACAACCAGCAGAAGAATCGATATGGGGATGTACTGTGCTTGGACCAAACCAGAGTAAAGTTGAAGTCTCTCAATCATGATGAGGTAAGAGAACTCTAAAACCTTCACACTGGGCTGAGACGTTACCTGGTTCCAGGTTGTATGGATGAGGATGGTTTGCTTTTATATTTTCACTCTTAATTAATTTCCCCATCCCTCCAAAATGTTGGTCTTTTGTCTGTAGGGTAGCCAGAATCCAGTTCCTTAATCACCCCTCGGACCATGTGCCAGGCTTTACTGTGTTGGCTGGTTTTAAATTTCCACAGGTCTCCTCACTTGCTTCTGGAATTAAAACACCTGCCACTCTTGGTGTTCTTGACAGAATGTCGAAATTCTTGCTGTCTCTGATACCCGTGGTAAAATACCGACTGAAATCAAATCAACGGTGTGTCAGTACAGTGCCAATTGCATCAATAAATGCTTTTAATTAACTTTAAAGCCCAACAAGGATGCCTTTCTTTAGTCCAAATAAAAAACTTTATACAAGTGTTTGTTTAGGGTTGGAATGTGTACTGATTAATAGCGAAACACAATGTGTACATCAGTGCATCAAATTACTGGGCAGTCCGAGAGACTTGTCAAAGCAGAGTGTTATCTGTGACACTGCCTATTGTTTGTAATTGGGCCTTATAAGTAGTGAACTGTGTGGAGCAATGAGAACACTTAAGAATTCAAAGTCTTCTTGCAACTGATTAAACAAGAACAGGTCTTTATTCAGTGTTAGAAGTCCCTTCCGATACTTGAAAGACTGGAAGGTGGGAGTTACTGTTCTGTGTTGATGAAAATTTCTGATTTTAAAACAAAAATCTCTAAAAAGTACTCAAAACCAGAATACCCTTAGAGGAACACCTCAAAATCTTCGGCATCCCAACGTGCCTTGGCACTGTAAATTACCAGTAACGTTGTAGTTACAGTTGCAATTTGAGCAAATGCAGTGACTCTTTGAAGGCACAGTGAGAGGCGTGGCAAAAGCCAAATACTGTGTGCTGGACATCCGAAATCCTAGGGCAGGCCTGGTAGTGTAGCTGTTAGCGTAACGCTTTACAGCGCCAGCGACCCAGGTTCAATTCCCGCCGTTGTCTGTAAGTAGTTTGTACGTTCACCTCATGTCTGCGTGGGTTTCCTCTGGGTGCTCCGGTTTCCTCCCACATTCCAAAGACTTAAGGGTTAGGAAGTCGTGGGCATGCTATGTTAGCGCCAGAAGCGTGGTGACACTTGCGGGCTGCCCCCAGAACACTCTATTGGAAAGGATACATTTGGTATCGGTATTGGTTTATTACTGTCACTTGTACCGAGGTACAGTGAAAAACTTGTCTTACATACTGTATGTACAGGTCAATTCATTACACAGTACAGTTACATTGGATTAGTACAGAGTGCATTGATGTAGTACAGGTAAAAACAATAACAGTACAAAGTAAAGTGTCACAGCGACAGAGAAAGTGTGTTTCGATGTACATGTGACTAGTAAAGATATCTTATCAATGCTGGAAGTGCTCAACAGGTCAGGCATCATCTGTGGGGAGAGAAATGAAGGTGATGTTTTTGGTCAATGACCTTCCATGAGGAGGGTCATAAACCTGAAACATTAATTCTGTTTCCCTCTCCAATCTGTACCAGATGAATATTTCCAGAATTTTCTATTTATACTTCCATGAGGTGAATGACTATTTGCATATTTTTGTTGATAAGGAAAGAGTGAAGGACTTTGACCAATTGCAGAGGGAGAACTCCCTGTTTTTCTGGATGTGTTTCCTCTCAGTAACATTCACTTATTCAGACCGTCTGTTGACACCGCTCTGTTAGTCTAAATGTTGCAACACTGCCAGTGTCGGATGTGGATCAGGACTCACACCAAACAGCCTATTTTTATAGGAAAGTAAGTCTATTTACTCAGAAATCCAGGCCTATTTAAACAGTGCAATACAGCAGTCTAAAGAGTCTTTTTATAGAGTCTCGTAGAAGAACGTGACTGAAACCACATCCCAATAAAGCAGAGTGATTTCTTCAGCAAAGTACGGTGAGTGGAGGATTGTTACCTACAGGTTACCTGTGTGAGGTCAATCCCAGTTGTACACAAGAAGCATGTTTGATGGCAACCACCCAATCTCTTCCGTCTCTGGCTGGAAACAGTGATGTCACTCAAGGAGGCCTCCTTTAAGTCAGTGTTGACAGTGTCCCTGACTTGGGTTGCCAGCTTCCCAAATCTTTGGAGCTATTTGTTGGTAAAGGTAAGCACCTGGCAACCAGTTCTGCTGCCAGTCGTTCACACTTCCCTGGTCATCGGCAATATACTGTGCAAACTGTGAGCTTCATGTCAACAAGAAATTTCATTGCACACTGGTGTATATGGCAATAAACTATTCTGAATCTGAACCACCTTTGTTGATATTCCCAAGACTAAGGCAGTGGACCTGGACAGAAAATACAGGTCAAGAAACTGAATAAAACCCCAGAAGTAGTCGGACTCTGGTCAATATTCATCCCTCAGCCAGCCTTTCTGAGACAGATGATCAGGTCATCGCCATGTTGCTGTTTTTGGGAGGTTACTGTGTTGCCTTCATCATAACGGTGACTTAAGTACAAAAATACATTGCGATTTTCTCAAAGGGATGTGAAATGCAAGGCTTTTCTTTGTCCAAAAATAACGTCAAATTAAGGTATCTTGTGTTAAGGGCAGATTACCTGGGATCTCATTCCCAAACCTTCTGTTGCTTTGGCACCTTTTTGGCCCAGTTGTACAATTGCATCTTCCTCAGTTTGTTGTCAGTCTGATCCTATCTTTTTTTTGTCCCTGTTGATGCCTGTTTTGTCCAGTTGATACTCTAATTCAACTTCACATTTACAGCACTAAAATTAACAGCTGAACTCCATTTTACCTAATGTCAGTCAAGATTTTGAAAAGGAATTCCAATGCCTGTCACCTGAAAGCTCAGTGGCTTTAACAGCAGTGGTGACTCTAGATAGAAGCCATGTTCACTGTTTACAAGAACCATAAGCCAACCCTGCTCCACCTCAACCAAGACAATACTTCAACTAAGCCATTCCAAAATACAACCCCCAAGTCAAATTTTGCTCAGATTCTTTCTCCAAGGTTACTTGGTCACTTGCATTATACCAACGTATAAAGATACTCTTTACATCAAGATGCTGGATTGACTGAAAGTGCATCATCTTCAGTAATGCAGTGCTGACTTCTACTAGGAAGCAAAGGGATCAGCAGTGACACATCATGGGGTTTCAATGATTTTCTCTTAAACCGTGTAAATGAACTCTACAGTGTGATGGTAGAAGTTCCACTGAATGTTCCCACTGTCTAGATTAGTTCAAGGAGACTCGTGTGAGACTGTTTCACACTACAGAGGGGTGGTATATTTGGTTGGCAAAATGTTGTCAGCTATAATCAATGAAACCTGACTAACTAAATCCCACCCATGTCCTTAGGACGTTTCAAAGTTTTTGAATTTTAAAGTCCGTCTTAATAGAGGCAACTTACACACCTTAAAGTATTAACAACAGAGCTGAACTTACTGCTCTGGAAAAAGTTAAAGGGGTCCTGAGGGGCAAGTTTTTCTCACAGTGGGTGGTGGGTGTGTGGAACTAGCTTCCAGATGAAGCTAGACCCAGATTCCATTGTTATTATCAGGAAGCTTGAGGGTTTTAGTAGGGCAAGTGATCAACTTGTCCCATCATCCTTTGGTTTTGCTGGGATCGACCTTGAGGAAAAAACTAGATGCTCCGTGTCTTAGCTTTGGTTGGTTGAGTATTGTACCAGATAGTACAGACAGCGCACTTGGATCCTGCATGTGATGTAAATGTCCCTATGATTTTGAAATAAAGCATCATCAGTACAGCACTCCTTCAGCATTACAGTAGGTGTCAAATCCAAGTTATGAGCTCTCTCCTTGGTGTGTGGGTTGTTTCCCCATCACCTTCCAACTTTAAGATTGTCTCCACTGGCCACATAATCAGGTACAGTTTAATAGCTGCAGCTGTCACTATTAAGACACAGCAAGTGATAAACATATCAATTGACATGTTGTAAATTCAGATAAATTAGTATTAAAAAGTATATTTAATTATCACAGGAAATAAATGAAAAACTCTTATTATTTAAATTATATACTGTTGCAATATTTTCATGATATCTAATTTTGGAGTGAACCGGAACTTTGTGTCTGCAAAGATTTTCAATAAAATATTCCTCCAAAATTAAATTATTTAATTATGATGTTTGCGTGCTGGAGTAATTTATAATTTTGTTCTTCCTGCAGAGAACAGATTATATCAATGCCAGTTTCATGGATGGTTACAAACAAAAGAATGCCTACATTGGCACACAAGGTCAGTTCTATGATTTCTCATTTCATTGTTTTGAAGCAGGAAAATAGAGCCTTCCCTTCACAAAGTGCGAGACCATCTAATTATTTGACATAAAGTAACTGGACAATGTGGCAATGATGCTGGATTCATAGAGATTGAGAGTTTTAATCCACCGTGACAAACTGGCAAATTGAACTGGGAGATCTGTCTAAGCCGAACAAGAATGTTATCCATTGATCAAAAATGCAAACTCTTTCATCATCAATCTTTAACATAGCTTGTGTAATTGACAGGATAAACCCACCAGAGCTTGGAAGTAAAGGGTCAGGTTGGTTTGGCCCTGCAATTTCTCAGTGTTGATTTTTAAACCCATGAAGTTTCCCATCGTGGGTGAAAAAAGCTCAAGGAAACTCCTCCTGACTGCCACACCATGCCCTCAACTGATGAATCAGTGTTCCTCCCTGTGAAATACACTTCGATGAATATCTGAGGAAACAAGGGGTCGAGGACTTTTATTAAAGGTGACTTTGTACTGTCAGTACCAACTGAGCTGGCGACTCCATTAGATTTCTGTGTCATCAGTGAAATGAGGAAGGATGCCATCATATGAATCTATTTATTCAGGAATATCCTGACTGACACTCAGTCTGTTCCCTCAAAACTGCAAGTAAGTATCACACTCAGTCATAGAACTATCTGACTGAGCGCTTGGAGGACACTGAGCCAAATGTGCCAACTCCTCGAGGAACAATCCTGTTAGTCCCATTCCCCCAGTCTTTCCTCATAGCTCTGCCAAATTACCTTTCTTTCACCCCTATCTAATTTCCTTTTGAAGGCACCGAATGTTTCACTGGTCTTACAGGTAATTCCAGATCATAACTATCTTTTGTTTTAAAGAAAGCATTTCTCATACTCGTGTCTTTTGCCCAGAATTTTAAATCTGTGCCCTCTGCTCCTTGAACTACCTGCTAATAAAATCAGTTTCCCATATTTTCTTGCAATACAGGAGTCAGCTATTCAGCCCATCGAGTCCACACTGGCTGTCCGTGCAATCCCATTGCCCCATTTATTTCCCTTTATTTCCCTGAAACCTTCTCTCTCTCTCTCTCCCCCCCCCTCTCTCTCTCTCTCTCTCTCGCTCACTCTCTCTCTCGCTCTCTCTCTCTCTCTCGCTCGCTCGCTCGCTCATGCCCATTACCATCTCTCTGATTCTCCCACCAGCCATTTACACTGGGGATAATTTAAAATAGCCAATTAACCTAACAAGCAACATGTCTTTCCCTTTATGCACCTCAACTAAGGTCTTATTCACCTCCAGCAATTATCCTCATGACCTTCTTTGCCCCAAGAAGAACCCTGGTTTCTCCAACCCTCATCCTTGGAAGCATTGCAACCAACCTTCTCTTGCACCCTCTATGGGGCCTTCACATCCTACCTGACGTTAGGTAACCAGTATTGGATGCAGTATTCAAGTAGTAATTGACCCAGTGTTTTAGATCAGTATAATATCTGTGTTTTTGTACTTTATTGGCCAATCCCAGCACCCTGTTTACTTTACCAAATACTCTCACAACTTGCACTACCACCTACAAGGATTTATACCCTTTTTAGAACCATGCCTCTTAGAACATAGCTGCAAGCTGACCAAATCATGTTAGGATTTGACCAGATGTGGTGCAAAATCTAAGGTCACAAAGAACAATGTCCACCAGCTGAGATCTTAACTGATGTCAAGGAACGTGGTTTCGGTAATTGGAGGAAGGTCATTGCAGTTCAGGAAATCAAACATTTTAACCCACTTCATTATCAGGGGGCTATTCTTTGACAATTCCATGGTATTCAATTCACAACTGTTCGAAGACTTATACAGCACGGTAACAGGCCCTTCGGCCCAACTCATCCATGCCGATCAATACATTTTCTCAACCATCAGTAAGAAGGTAATCCATTAAGGAAGTCATAAAAACAAAATGCTGGAAGCACTCAGCAAGTCAGGCAACACCTTTGGAGAGACACACAGAGTTAACGTTCAAGGTCAGTGACCTCTCACTGTTGTTTCACAGTTCCAGAATCCACAATATTATCCTTTAATATTTAGCATTTGAATCACCCCGCTCCAGTGTCAATTGCAAGATCTCAGACCGTCGAGTTCCAGCTTTCCCAGGTATCAGTTTCCCTCCATATCTCCTCCTTGCTTGGAATGGCAACTGCTCTGTCCGAGACCGCAAGAAACTGCAGAGAGTTGTGGACGCAGCTTGGTACACCACAGCAAACAGCCACCCGTCCGTGGACTCTGTCTACATTTCTCGCTGCTTCAGTAAAGCAAGCAACATAATCAAAGACCCCACCCACCCCAGACGTTCTCTGTTCTCCCCCCTCCCATCGGGCAGAAGATACAAAAGCCTGAAAGCACGTACTACCAGGCTCAAGGACAGCTTCTATCCCACTGTTATAAGACTATTGAACAGTCCCCTAGAACGATAAGATGGACTCTTGACCTCACAATCTACCTTTGTTATGACTTTGCATCTTATTGTCTGCCTGCACTGCACTTTCTCTGTAACTATAATCCTTTATTCTGCATTCTGATATTGTTTTCCCTTGTACTACCTCAATGCACTGTTGTAATGAAATGATCTGAATGGATAGCATGCAAAACAAAGTTTTCCACTGTACCTCGGTACGTGTGACAATAATAAACCAATTTACCATCCCTCCCCGAAGATGAGTCCTCTGCGAAACCCTGTCTACAAGGATCAGCGGCAATGCTCGCAGCCAGATTCTTGCCAAGCAAGACTTCAGTGTTTGTGTACTGGTCTTGTATTATTTTCCCTGCCCTTTCAGGTTAGGTCTGAAGTCTGTTGGACATCCTTGTTCTTGAGTTCAGTGGGCTGGACACTGAGGCTTCCTGTCTCCAGTGGCAGCTTTTACAAGTCCCCAGATGCCATTAATTCATTTAACAGCTCGGAAGGCATCTGTTATTGAAGTTAGGGCAGCTGTTTTAGCCAAACACTATTACCAGATCCTCACCCTGGCTGTTGTATTCATTTCAGGCCCACAGTCTAATTGGTTAAAGAATGAGTTCTACTTGGGGAACACAGCAGGACTCACCATCAGATATCGCTGGTTAAACTGCAAAAAGTTTGTTCTTTTTCTCTAAAGCATGTCCCCAGGAGCTGGTGAAGTTCCTGTACACCTAGTGCTCTCTTCCTTCCAGATCGCAGAGGTCATGAGTTTGGGAGGTGCTGTCAAGGAGATCCTGCTTTATAGATACCACTTGGTTCATTTGATGCTCTGAACTGGCTGGAAGGTGGGGGATTTGAGTTGTTGACTTTGGGCTTTCCCTTGCCGAGATTACAAGGTGGGTTGGTGGGGAGATCAAGTATCTTGTTCTGATGCTTTGGAATAATCAGCCACTTCTCTGTTATAAAGTTCATGCTTTCAATCTCAGCCCTTCTATTTTCTATTCTAGGACCACTAGAAAAGACGTACAATGACTTCTGGAGAATGGTATGGGAACAGCATGTCCTCGTTATTGTTATGACTACAAGGTAAGAGGAATTGCTTCAGTGAGAAATAATGCACTTAACAGCCACGTTCATCTTGGTCCATGTAATCCTGAAACTTTAACCTCTTGTCTCCAGGAAATGTTGATGTTTTAGCTGTAAGTGGTATTCTGGAGATCACATTTGTTTCCACTTAGTGATAAAAGCAAAAGCACTTTACAGTGGTCACATAAGTAAAACTTTGCTTGAAAGTAGCTCTTTTGTTCTTTGGGTTATTCTTCACCATGAGTATTTAGAATGGAATTTAATCTCATCACTGGTCTTGCTCTTAATTCAAGTAGGGAGTTAAAATAAGGTGTGGTTAGATAACGTTTGCAAATTTTAAAAGTTAACTTGATGGAACAAAGTACTTTGAGTAATCTTTTTGATTTCCATTGACCTTGATATTTATACATAACAAAATTTTTATTTAAACAGTATGTAGGAGTCCCACAGATTCTACTGTTCCACCCTGCAGGAAGATACCCCCCTGGATCCTCATGGTTTACAAGAGCACTTTACTCAGACTTATCTAGGCATTATAGTCATGTTGGCCCTTCCTCCTACATATCAAAGAGCTAAATATTGGTGATGGCTGTGTCCAATACCGTCGAGACTGTACACTTGCTAGTCCCTGCTAGTGGGAGCTTAGGGGTAATGTATGTTGTGGATTTGGCCTTGGGAATGTTAGTACATGGCCAGCCACTGCGAGAGGTGCTTCATGAACCCTACCAATGAGGCTAAAGAAATTTGGCATGTCCCCTTTGACCCTTACCAATTTTTATTGATGCACCATAGAAAGCATCTTGTTTGGATGCATCACGGCTTGGTGCAGCAACTGCTCTGCCCGGGACCGCAAGAAACTGCAGAGAGTTGTGGACATAGCTCAGCACATCATGGAAACCAGCCTCCCCTCCATGGACTCTGTCTACACTAATCGCTGCCTTGGTAAAGCAGCTAAAATAATCAAAGACCCCACCCACCCCGGAAATTCTCTCTTCTTTCCCCTCCCATCGGGCAGAAGACACAAAAGCCTGAAAGCATGTACCACGAGGCTCAAGGACAGCTTCTGTCCCGCTGTTATAAGACTATTGAATGGTCCCCAGTACGATAAGACGGACTCTTGACCTCATAATCTACCTCATTATGACCTTGCACCTTATTGTCTGCCTGCACTGCACTTTCTCTGTAACTATAACACTATATTCTGCATTCTGTTATTGTTATTACTATAATTTACAAAAATAGTACTACCTAAATACACTGATGTGATGAAATGACCTGTATGGAAGGCATGCAAAATAGTTTTTCACTGTACCTCGGTACATGTGACAATAATAAACCAATTTACCAATTTCAGAGCTGATATGCTTTTTCAATGTTTCCTGTTGTTCTACCACTTCCTGAAGGATAATTTGAAGAATAATTGTGTTGCCCCGTGTGCCTTTGTCCATCCAGGCAGTGCAGATTTCTCTTTCCTTCCCGAGAGCAGGGTTCCTACGTACCATCCATTCTCCAGGGTGCTCCTTGTTTGCCTTCACCCCTCAGGACTGCTCCCAACATCGCTGGCAGCTGTGTCCCTCAAACCTTGCATCATGAAGCCTCCTTCATTACCTCATCATCTTGGCCTCAGTGCAGTGGCCGAGTGTTTCTAATAGAGTGCCGTGCACTTCTCTGGGTTGACCTTGCTGAGTTCTCGCTTTGTATGCAGTTTGACCCAGTTTCCTGCAAATGCTGGATCCTCGTTGGCATGGTGCCACTTTGAACCGGTTCCAACATTGTAGCAGTGAAGAGTCCGTAAACCTGAGGCTGACTAGCATTAGTTTTGATTATGTACCACCACAAACCAGCCCAGTTGCACGTCATGCATTGGGAATGTTAGTACATGAATCAGAGTCAGAGTCAGTCAGATTTATTATCACTGACTTAGATGACATGAAATTTGTTGTTTTACAGCATTAGTATAGTGCAAAGACATAAAATTACCATAATTTACAAAAATAGTGCAAAAAAAAACGAATAACAAGGTAGTGTTCATGGGTTCATGGACCGTTCAAAAATCTGTTGGCGGAGGGGAAGAAGGTGTTCCTGAATTGTTGAGTGTGGGTCTTCAGGCTCCTGTACCACCTCCCCGATGGGAGTAATGAGAGGAGGCCATGTCCCAGACGCAGATGGTCCATAGTGATGGATGCCACATAGTGATGGATGCCACCTTATTGAAGATGTCCTTGATGGTGGGGAGGGTTGTGCCCGTGATGGAGCTGGCTGAGTCTACAACACTGTGCAGCCTCTTGCAATCCTGTGCGTTGGAGCTGCTATACCAGGCTGTGATGCAACCAGTCAGAATGCTCTCCACTGTACATCTATAGAAATTTGCAAGAGTCTCACAAATACAAATGACCAACCACTGCAGGAGGTGCTTCATGAACCCCACCAACCAATAGTAGACCACAGTTAATACAGGAATGCTTCTGGCTGAGAAGTGCTTGGGTTGTGAAAGATACAACATCAATAACACTTCTGCCACTGGGAACAGCCCTAGCAACTTCATTTAAGAGAGTGAAACATTTTGCCACCACCAAGTCTCTCCCTGTCCATCTTTAGGATCTCCGTTGAAGGTGATATCAAACCCCAGTTCTGGAAGCTGTGAGGAAAAAGGCTTCCAGTACAAACTGCCAATCTCTGACGTGGTTCCCTACACACAGAGGATACTTACCTGCATCCTGTACCCTCACCAGGAGTGCTGCTGGACTGACTCACATTTTAATGGTGATACCGGGACTAGAGGGCTTTAGTTAGAAGGATAGACTGGGACCTTTTTCCCTGGAGACTGAGGCATGACCTCACAGAGGTTTATAAAATCTTAATGGGCATAGATAAGGTGAATGGTCACAATCTTTTACCCAGGGTAGGGGAGTCTAAAACTAGAAGGCATAGGTTTAAGGTAATAGAGCAAAGATTTAAAGGGGACCCGAGGGGCAACTTTTTCACACACAGGGTGGTGCATATATGGAACAAGCTGCCAGAGGAAGTGGCAGAGGCAGGTACAGTTACAGCATTTAAAAGACATTTAAACAGGTACATGGATAGGAAAGGTTAAGAGGGATATGGGCCAAATGTAGGCAAATGGGACTAGCTCAGGTAGGCATCTTGGTCGGCATGGATGAGTTGCGCCGAAGGGCCTGTTTCCGTGCTGTATTACTCTGTACAAAACTAAATCCTGATGGCTCTGCTGACTATTGAGTCCAGGCTAAAACCACTCATGCCATCCATGTGAAATTCAAACTTGCATTCTCCAGCTGTTAAACGAAAGTGGCGCAGGATTCACAACATTAAAAAATCATGTTTAAAGTCAAAGTTGAGTTTATTGTCATCTGCACAAGTCCATGTGTGCACAGGTGCAATGAAAAACTTACTTGCAGCAGCATCACAGGCACATAGCGTCATCAGCATTCACAATAAGAACATAAACACAATTTTTACAAGAAAGAACACAATTAGAGCAAATAAAAAACAGAAGTCCATTTGTCATAGTGTTGCTAAACTCCAGTGATTAAGGTTGTGCCAGTTGGTTCAAGGACCAAGTGGTTGAAGGGAAGTCACTGTCCTTGAACCTGGTGGTGTGGGACTTCAGGCTTCTGTACCTCCTTGCCAATGGTAGCTGCGAGAAGATGGCACGGTCCGGATGGTGGGGATCTTTGATGATGGATGTTCCCTTCTTGAGGCAGCGCCTCCTGTAGATACTACCCATGGTGGGGAGCAATGCACCCATGATGTATTGAGCAGAGTCCACTACTCTCTGCAGCTTCTTACATTCCTGCACATTTGAATTGTTGTACCAGAATTGCAACCAGTCAGGACACTTTCAACAGTACATCTGTAGAAGTTTGTTGGAGAGTTCAATGACAAGCTGACCTCCTTAATCTAAGGAAGTAAAGACGCTGGTGCGATTTTCTTGTGATTACATCCATGTGCTGGGCCCAGGACAGGTCACCCGATATGTTAACGCCCAGGAATTTAAAGCTGCTGACCCTCTCCACCGCTGATCCCCCAATGTAGGCTGGTGCATGTTCGCCCTCCTTCCCCTTGCTGAAGTCAACAATCAGCTCTTTAGTTTTTCTGACGTTGAGCGAGAGGTTGTTGTTGCAGCACCACTCAACCAGGTGTGCTGTCTCACTCCGGTGAGCTGACTCATCACCACCTGTGATTTGTCCAACAACAGTGGTGTCACCGGCGAATTTGTGTATGGTATTGGAGCTGTGCTTCGCCACACAGTGATGTGTGGTTTGAAGACAAAGAAGCAATTAGAGAAAATGCTTTAACTCTGACAAGTTAACAGTAACTGTTTTTTCAAATGTTATGAATGATATCCACTGAACCTGATTTGAATCAGTCACATCAGAACAATCAGCCTTTCTCATTGG